>NW_024039537.1:187500-310000 GCF_016077235.1 Cyprinodon tularosa
ACCTAAACTCGGCTGAGCTCCCTCAGCCTGCAGAGTGAACTGACCTGAATTCCTTCTCTGCTTTCTGTCTTTGAGGGCTCATCATCGACCGCTCTGACGTTAATAAAGATGAAGCACAGAAAAGGAAATTAAAGCCCAGCTTCCCTTTTCTAATGAGATCATATCCATCATGATCTGCTCTCTAACCTTCACTGCAGCCTCCTTGGAGCCCACATTGTCTCAGCTTAAAAAAAAAAGACAACTAAAAACTTGATACTTTTTCTGGTCCAGGAGGAAAACAAGATGCTCCTGGTTGAATCCATGTTACATCCTTTTAAACAACCCCCTTCAAAACAAGACAATTTGGGAGCTTTTTCTTCCTTCAGCAGGGGGCACAGTGCAGCCACTGCCGACATGCAGCCCACTGACAGCTGAGATGTTATGCAAATCAGCTCCTCATATGATGTGATTCTTGTTTTTTCTTGGAGAGGGAGGAGGGCGTGACAGGAGGAGCATAATGAAAAATAGCTTAATGGGAATTCACCTCAGAAAACATCATTTAGATCCTGCAGAGCAGCAGACCAGAAAGCAGCGAGAGACAGTCTGCTGCTGCAAAACAACAAGCAGCTGAAAAAAACGTGTAAATAACGCTTCATTGACTCCAGAGAAGGTCCGTTCATGGTTCTGTTGAAATGAAAAAGTGCTCCCCTTTGAACAGTTCATGCTGCTGCAGATTTACGGCTGCTAATTAATAGCATTTCAGCTGTTAGGAAACAGACAACCTGGTTCTAAGTCATGGGTTTGAAGGTAGAGAACATGTTTTAAGGCCAATTATTTTATACTAATTAAAAAGATAAAACAACGGATCTTAACTTATCTAATGCAAAGTAAAGCTATTTAATTTATACAAGGTAAGAATTTGTAGAGAAGCAGAACCTAATTTGTGGTTTCTTGTCTTTGTTGTGGGGCAGTAGATTTAGCAATTATTTTTAATCAAAGCTGGATTTAGTAACATTTTAAAAATGTATTATTATATTCGATTTGTTAAAAGTATTTTGAAAGTACCTTCATAGTCAGAATTCTAACTTCTAAAAGTCCTTTAAATAGGAAATTATTACATACTGTTCAATAAATAAGTGTTTTTAATTCAGAGTAATTTTCATGTGAATGTGCTTTACTGGAGGCATCCATGTTTGTCAAAGAACACTACTGCCACCTACTGGTTTGTGACGTCACGGTGCGGTATCGGCTGTTGATCAAGTCCCAGTGCTGTATCTGGTGTTTGTCACAACGCGCTATTATCCAAGTCATCTTGAAAACATTCTTCTTCCAAATGTTGGCTACATATTACGTGTTTACTGGTTAGCCTTTGTTCCTACTCTCACCTATGTTATGTATATGTGAAATATGACGCAGGTACAAAACTGGAGACAAGAACTTTGGCAGCTGGATGTGGTTCATCAACCAATCAGAAAAAGCTAAACCGAAAGGTTAAAAAGTAAAATAATTTCTTATTATTATTCCATGCAAGAAATTGCTAAGAAATTGAATATTTAATACAACGGTGTGTACTACTCCCTTCAGAGGACAGCACAAACAGGCTACTGCGGGTTCTATTTAATGAAGATGCCAGTTGGGGACCTGTGAAGCGTCTGTTTCTCAAACTAGAGACTCTAATGTACTTATCTTCTTGCTCAGTTGTGCAACACGGCCTCCCACTTCTGTTTCTACTCTGGTTAGAGCCTGTTTGTGCTGTCCTCTGAAGGGAGTAGTACACACCAATGTAGGAAATCTTTAATTTCTTAGGAATTTCTCGCATGGAATAGCCTTCATTTCTAAGAACAAGAATAGACTGTCGAGTTTCAGATGAAAGTTCTCTTTTTCTGGCCATTTTGAGCGTTTAATTGACCCCACAAATGTGATGCTCCAGAAACTCAATCTGCTCAAAGGAAGGTCAGTTTTGTAGCTTCTGTAATGAGCTAAACTGTTTTCAGATGTGTGAACATGATTGCACAAGGGTTTTCTAATCATCAATTAGCCTTCTGAGCCAATGAGCAAACACATTGTACCATTAGAACACTGGAGTGATAGTTGCTGGAAATGGGCCTCTTTACACCTATGTAGATATTGCACCAAAAAACCAGACATTGCAGCTAGAATAGTCATTTACCACATTAGCAATGTATAGAGTGTATTTCTTTAAAGTTAAGACTAGTTTAAAGTTATGTTCATTGAAAAGTACAGTGCTTTTCCTTCAAAAATAAGGACATTTCAATGTGACCCCAAACTTCTGAATGGCAGTGTATGTAGTCTTTACACTTTATATGGTGTTAGACGGGTTCAGATTCATTTCTGAAAATGTATTTAATTTGATTTTAACTTGAGTGGATATACAAACGATACTTCCTGTGTTTTTCTCTGACTGGATGAACTACTGAGGGTTTTATTCAGCCTGAATGATGCAGGTCACCCCGCTCATGTCATATTCAAATGTTCCCGGTTGTTAACATAGCTGCTGTTGTAAAACCGTCCTGAGAGTCTCTGAGGTCTCCTCTGGTTACCTGCAGGTCCCAGTCTGTATGACGAGATGATCCTTCTGTGACAGTGGCCTCATAAACGGCAACTGAATCTCCCTGAGCGCCGTTCAGAGTCCCGAGAGGAAGGGGCACAGGCCTCCCCCACCCCGGCCCAGCCCGGCGCAGATTATTGCTCCGTCTAACAGGCTGAGGATATTACTTTGCCTGAAGCGGCGCCTCACGAGCTTATTTCCCCCGAGACTCCTGAATCACATTTTCAACGACCCTCGCCGGAGAGATCTGGTAAAACCGTGTCGGTGTGAATTCTCCTGAGACAGAGCGGCGGCTTGATTACCATAACGGCAAGCAAATGAAAACCACAGTGAGGAGGCTGGAGCCAGTCTGAACAGGTTCAGCCTCCCCCCCCTCCTGCAGGAATAACTCCTAGATTTTTCTTTTTCTGCTGAATTATTCTGTATGAGTAAAAGCACTATTTATGCATCCATCCTACAGTCGGCGTTGGAGAAACTAGTAAAAGATCAGTTAATAAAGAACTCACAGTTTAATATGTAGACAAATGTTCACTCATAAATAGTCAGGGATGAGCGATGAGCTACAATTCAGTAAAAAGCATTGATATTTGTCAGGGATGCTACTAACAACCATCTTTATCACTAAGTTTACTGGAACCGCGGCGTTTAGCTCTGGCATAGGTTCAATTCCTGATCAGAGCCCTCCTATATAGCTGTATATTGGTTATTCAATCTGAAAAACTCACTGTCAGGGTTGGTTGTGGTTTAGGACCCAAATGCAGAGGCAGAGAGGTTGAGGTGATTTCTTGTGGATTTAATCAAAGGAAAAAGTAAACAAAGGCAGGGATGCAAAAAAATCCAACTAATAAAGAAAAGCAAACCAGAACTATGGAGACATCTGGGCAAACCAAACACTAGGAGCCAGGGAGAGACGAGGTAGGTGGACAACAGCATGGGAGGACAGCAAAGACAAGGAACCACCAAAGAGTGAGAGCAGAGGGAGAGAATATATAGCTGACAGAAACAAAGGGAGGGCTAACGAGCTGACAAGGAGCAGGTGGGAGAGGAGAAAAACGAGGGAGCCAAGGGGAAAGGAACACACACAAGAGGGCAACAGAAAAACATGAGAACTAACATATATCTAGAAATTACAACAAAACTGGAATTAAACCAATAAAACTAGAAAACAAGGAGCAAAGTAAAGAACAGAACCAAGACCATGACACTCACATAGAAAAGACAATTAGGAGAAATTTATTGATACAATTATTTAGTCTTTAGTGGTCAGACCTCAGCAGGAAACATAGGGCTGAGTTTTGATAGATATTCATCAACAGGAGTAAAGAACAGAGCTGTTTCCCCCCCCAGTCCTGAAACTGGTGGTGGAGTGGAGATAGATGGAGTTGGTCAGTCTGTAGACTGCTGGTTAGAGACGGTCTGCTGAGCTTTATGGGGAGATCCAGTGAACTGCGTGAGCTGATACTAGAGCTTCAATCAGGGACCTGGAAGATAGAAGTCCATTTGGATAATACAGGTTGCGAGAACCTGTCCATGATGAGCAAGCATGGAGCGACAGTGGAGAGGAAAAACTCCCGGATGGTCAGAGACCTCTGGCAGAACCAGGCTCAACATGGCGGTCTTCTGCCGGACCGATTGAGATCAGACAGGGAACGCAGTAAGAGTCCAGGAGGAATGATGCTTTGATGAAGCTTTAGCTACGATGTGGAGGGTTGAAACTGAGTAATCTGTAGGGGTGTGGAAAAAAATCATTTTGGCAATATATCGCGATTTTTGGCTGCCTGATATGACATCGATCTTTTAGTTCCTAGTATCGAACTTTTTACCTAAAACTGAGGGAAAATGGGCTACCTTTGTACCACCACTCTGGCAGATGGCGCTGTGGCGCCCTTTTGCTGTGCGGTGCAGCGTATTATTTATAGTTGAGGTGTTCACAGTGGAAGACATGGACTCATTTAAACCCCAGACAACACGGATACCAAAATAACTCAACCATCAATATCATCTGATGAACATATACAGAGGTCGCTTTTTTATCTATGCATTTAAATTTGATGGCAGGAAAAAAATTGCAATATATGGTTACATATCGTATCGTGACCCGAGTATCGTGACAAGCATCGTATCGCAACACCCATGCCAATACTCACCCCTGGTCATCTGAATGAAGTCACAGGGCGTTACCACCGCCTGAGCACTAGAGGCCTTTTAAGAGGAACTCTGGATGCTGATTGGCTTTCGTGGAGGCATACTTCAAAGCTAATTGGCCGTTTCGCTGGCGGATGAAGTTAGTTTATTCAGTTGAACTTCCGCTTAGGCTCCATTTTTGACCACATTTACATCTAGTATTCAGAGAAACACATATTGCCCCCCCTCCATTTTCAATAATAACATCATGCACACAACATTGTTTTAAAAACTTGTCATTTAGATCAACCTGCATAAATATGCTGTCGAGCACCGTAGTAAACTGTAAACATCAGGCGCTCACATGATGTTAGGAATTTTCTGGCGCATAATGTGACGTTTAAGAAGCTAAATCGCTGTTTATCCCTGTTGACATGGCAACACATAACCACCGTTATCCGTCTTATTCTCCAAGTGCACCCTTTTATATTGTTAAAAACACTTTACAGGACAGTATTTTATTGTTTATCTTTTAACTTTTCACTATTATACTATTCTTAAAAATTTTTCTAAGGTCAACATTTGTGTGACCATTTTTTTCTATAATCTTTTTGCTGTAAACGCCACAATTATGCCAAGCTAATATCCGCAACGGTTGAAATCAGAATCCTTTCCTTTCCCATTGAGTTGCGTCCCAGTGTTCACGGGGATGGACGTCTGTGTCTTCGGCAGGCGTAGAGCTAACAGAACTGGCAGCGTTGCGAGGCAAGGGCTCAAACATGTACGGCCGGAAGCCTTCTACACCAAACCAAGCTTCTGCCGCCCTGGCGTCCTCTTCCACAACATCTTCGTCCCCGCTTTCCTCCTCTAAATAAAAAATGGACGACGGAGGAGACTCATCCACGACCTCCGACACTAAACTCTCCTCCTCTTGCATGTTTCCGCTGTCCATAGCGTTCCTTGACAGCGTCGTTTCTAAGTCACCAATTTAGTGCTACTTGGTCCCAATGGAATTTCCCATTGGGAACCTGCTAGCACTAAGATGCTAACTGGTTAGCAAGATGCTTCCGACAAACCGGCCACAACCAAAGTTGCTTGTGAACCTTCCGCCACAACAATCCCGCCCCCTTGATAAACGACCAATCACATTCCCTTTATTCACTCGTGTAAAGTTGGGCACCAATCGGGAGATTTCGCAGACATCCCAAGTTGCAAAAAATAATTTCCGGGAGATGTTCATCGAAAGTCTAAAAATACAGGATAAGTTATCCCGGAAAACATTCTTACTACATTCTTACATTCATACTTTCAGAAGTTTGGATTCTGAAAGTGACCGGACTTTTTCTTTAAAAGGGAGTTTTTCCTCTCTACTGTCACTGCATGCATGCGTGTAAAGATTTGCCGTAGGAAGAATGCCATAGAAAACTCTACACCATGAAAACAATATCAGAAACATCTATCATAACACTTAAAAAGACTGCTAAATATTGTTCATTCATGTTAGATCTTTGTGTGTAGAATAGAAAAGAAAGGACTCTAGATGCCATATATCTACAGATACCAGCTTTTGCTACTGTGTTGTATATTGATTGCTGATTTCCATGATGGTTGGAGCTCCTGTGTCACTGCGGTGGCAGCATGGAGCAGAGTAGCAGAGGTGATGAGGATGGATGTCAGGGATTCTCTCCTTCATCCCTTCAGCCTTCACTCACAGCTGACAGTTTACTGCTTCCCAGAGGCATCGGATTGATCGGTGAGTCGAGACTCTGTCCTGCTCAATAAAGCCTGAATTAATTCTCTAGCGCTGCCCCTGTCATGCAGGACAGAAAATCCACCCTCGTTTTGTCTGTAGGGAGATATTCAAATCCATCAGGATGGGTTTTAGCTCTACACCAGACCACAGCATTATCCTCTAAAGAACATAAAATGTGATATTTTACCTGCCATCATTTTAAATAATTCAATTTGAATCTGGCTCTATGATTGGATGAATTTCACTTCTCTGGGTACGGATTGGCCTGTTTGACCATTAAAGACAGTTTAGATGACATTTGCTGTGTGTTTCCAACAGCAAAGAAGATCATGGGGGCTCCTCTTCCCTCCATAAAAGACATTTCGTCCCAGCACTGCGTGTCCCGAGCCCGTGACATCATCAATGACCCCTCACACCCCACAATGGACTGTTCTCCCTGCGTCCCTCTGGGAAGGACCAGCAGATTCCGAAACAGTTTCTTCCCCACCGCCATCAGACAGCTGAACTGTGCCGACAAATCGGGCCTTTGGAGGACGCAGCCCCTGGATTTGAACTCAGCGGAAATAGTTTTGTTATGGAAACAGGAAGACTTTAGGAAGTCAACCAATGGTAACAGACCTCTTCCAGACTATAACCTGACTCCGCCAGATGGATTTGCTCCGCATATCCATCTGGAAACCTTCCGTTGAAGTAATTTTGTGAAGGGGTGAAAATACTGGTTAGCTGATTGGCCTATGTTGGTGATAGACGGGCCAAATAAACCAATCAGATCAACGAAGCATATGACGTACTAACAGAGCGACGACAAAAACACAACCACAAGCCAGGCTACTCTTGCCGAAACCAGTCGGGAGAAGAGCAAAAACCTCTTTTCCTCTGAGAAAAGCCTCCAGAGCAGTGTTTTGCTCTTCTTTCAGTGAAGAAATACTCTGTAATTCCGATAAAACTTGCTCGATAGCCACGCTAACGCTAGATTCATCGTCTGAAGCCGCCATGTTCTTTAGACTGAACTGTCGCGGTTCCCGTTGCGTCACACCTCAACCCGCCTCAAAGCCAACGCTGATTGGACGTTGGGGGGCCTGGGGGACGTTAGAGGGCCTATTCTTTGCTCCTGTTCATGCATATCTATCAAAATTAAGCGCTATGTTTACTGTCGAAGTCTGAGCACCAAAGACAAAGTAATTGTATCAATAAATTTCTCCTAATTTTCTTTTCTCTTTGTGTGAGTTTTTCAAATTGAACTATCTCGTTATCCTTGTTAAACCTTTAATTGTTTTCTTGCGACAACAAGATAATTATTTCGTTATCACGAGAATACAGTTATTGATTTCTTTAGATAACAAGATAACCAGTATGAGTAATGAATGAGGCTGACCAGCAGCCCTGGATTCCCAGTCCATCCACGCCTGCGGGGCCCGTAGTTGTGCAGTCGTGGTACTGCGTGTTTGACTCATTGTCGAGTCGTGGTGGATGACTGGATTGCATGGGCTACAGTAGAAACAGATCTGACTGTTTAATCTAGACTCATTTTGGGGGTTAATGCATCTTATAGCTTTTCCAGGCGTAACACCGGGGCTGTTCAGAAAACACCTGGATGCATAAGTCTAATTGCTTATAAATTAGACGTCGTCTCGTTACCTAAAACTTAAATACCGGATTGTTTTACAAAATTACACATAGGCTGCTATGACTTCTAAATCCATCCATCTATTTTATTACACTCTTAATCCCAAGCGGGGTCGCGACAGGTGCTGGTGCCTATCTCCAGGCGAGAGGCGCGGTACACCCTGGACAGGTCGCCAGTCCATTGCAGGGCAACACAGAGACTTTTTGGACTGTGGGAGGAAGCCAGAGTACCCAGAGAGAACCCTGGCATGCTCAGGGAGAACATGCAAACTCCAGGCAGAAAGACCCAGACCAGGAATCAAACCCAGAACCTTCTTGCTGCAAGGCAACAGTGCCACCCACTTAGCAGCCCCTGACTTCTAAATCCTCTCCCGGTTTTGTGGTATTAAAGGATGTAATCAGTTTTAACACACACCAATCATCTCATTATCACGAGGAAACGGCTTTCACTATCTTTAAATAATGAGAAAATTAACTTGTTTTCTCAAGAAAACCACTGTGTAAAAAAATCGGAGGGACATGGCCGCTCTGGGCTTCCATACAAAACAAAAACGAGACTGTTAATCCGGTTAAACTGAAAACTTTCCAGTGAATACAGGCAGAGCTGTAGTTTAGTGACATAAACAGCTTATGTCTCTTTCTCCGCAGACTTTCCTTTGTGTTGACTCGATGTTTGAGTTTAGACTCTATGTAATTCCTGTAGATAAACCATCATGCACTGACAGTTGTGAGTAATAACTCCCCCAGGCAGCGTTGCACTCTGCGGGACACCAGGGGTTCCAGAAACAATGAAAAATTCATACGGCTGAATCGCACACATTGACTTCCTCCTCCTGAGTGTTTTCTCTGATCGAACGCTGACCAACTGTGGCCTCCATGCTCTGCTGACTCGGCCATTCTCTGCCTCATCTTTTGTGTTGTAGGTCTGTCCGATCGGTTTCTGCTGAAGGACTGCACTCAGTCCAAGGTGAGGCAGATCAATGGAACTAGTCAGAGCAGTAAAAGGACCTTTAGCCTTTAATGAGATGCTCCTGCAGCGGAAACTTAGACAATCAACGGTAGATTACAAAGCATTCAGGGGCCTCCGAGCCCAAAATATATATGAAAAAACATGTTCTCAGTAGAATTTGTCAAACTAAAACCTCATTTACTCATGTTGACTTTATGATTTTCTACTATTTAATCTGTCACCCTCTCATCTATCACATTTAGCTCATAGATACCAAAGAAAAAAAATGGTTTCAAATGTTCACACTGCAAAAACTGAAATAAATATCAGTTACATTTCCTTAAAAAATTGTTTACAGTTTGTTTGTACGGAGCCCATCTGATGACATGGTCAAAAAAATTTTTTAATTGTGGCCACGAAATAAGTATTTCGTGCGCACGAAATACTGCTTCGTGGCCACGCAATAAGTATAACGTGCGCACAAAATACTGCTTCGTGGCCACGCAATAAGTATAACGTGCGCACAAAATACTGCTTCGTGGCCACGCAATAAGTATAACGTGCGCACAAAATACTGCTTCGTGGCCACGCAATAAGTATAACGTGCGCACGAAATACTACTTCGTGGCCACGCAATAAGTATAACGTGCGCACGAAATACTGCTTCGTGGCCACGCAATAAGTATAACGTGTGCACGAAATACTACTTCGTGGCCACGCAATAAGTATAACGTGCGCACGAAATACTACTTCGTGGCCACGCAATAAGTATAACGTGCGCACGAAATACTATTTCGTGGCCACGCAATAAGTATAACTTGCGCGCGAAATACTGCTTCGTGGCCACGCAATAAGTATAACGTGCGCACGAAATACTGCTTCGTGGCCACGCAATAAGTATAACGTGCGCGCGAAATACTGCTTCGTGGCCACGTAATAAGTATAACGTGCGCACGAAATACTACTTCGTGGCCACGCAATAAGTATAACGTGCGCGCGAAATACTGCTTCGTGACCACGTAATAAGTATAACGTGCGCACGAAATACTACTTCGTGGCCACGCAATAAGTATAACGTGCGCACGGAATACTACTTCGTGGCCACGCAATAAGTATAACTTGCGCACGAAATACTACTTCGTGGCCACGCAATAAGTTTATTGTGCGCACGAAATACTACTTTGTGGCCACGCAATAAGTATAATGTGCGCACGAAATACTACTTCGTTGCCACGCAATAAGTATAACGTGCGCACGAAATACTATTTCATGGCCACGTAATAAGTATAACGTGCGCACGAAATACTACTTCGTGGCCACGCAATAAGTATAACGTGCGCACGGAATACTACTTCGTGGCCACGCAATAAGTATAACTTGCGCACGAAATACTACTTCGTGGCCACGCAATAAGTATAACGTGCGCACGAAATACTATTTCGTGGCCACGCAATAAGTATAACGTGCGCACAAAATACTGCTTCGTGGCCACGCAATAAGTATAACGTGCGAACGAAATACTACTTCGTGGCCACGCAATAAGTATAACGTGCGCGCGAAATACTGCTTCGTGGCCACGCAATAAGTATAACGTGCGCACGAAATACTACTTTGTGGCCACGCAATAAGTATAACTTGCGCACGAAATACTACTTCGTGGCCACGCAATAACTATAACGTGCGCGCGAAATACTGCTTCGTGGCCACGTAATAAGTATAACGTGCGCACGAAATACTGCTTCGTGGCCACGTAATAAGTATAACGTGCGCACGAAATACTACTTCGTGGCCACGCAATAAGTATAACGTGCGCGCGAAATACTGCTTCGTGGCCACGTAATAAGTATAACGTGCGCACGAAATACTACTTCGTGGCCACGCAATAAGTATAACGAGCGCACGGAATACTATTCAATTCAATTCAGTTTATTTATATAGCGCCAAATTCACAACACATGTCATCTCAAGGCACTTTACAGTTCAACCATACTACTTCAATAAGTATAACGTGCGCACGAAATACTGCTTCGTGGCCACGCAATAAGTATAACGTGCGTGCGAAATACTGCTTCGTGGCCACGTAATAAGTATAACGTGCGCACGAAATACTACTTCGTGGCCACGCAATAAGTATAACGTGCGCGCGAAATACAGCTTCGTGGCCACGTAATAAGTATAACGTGCGCACGAAATACTACTTCGTGGCCACGCAATAAGTATAACGTGCGCACGGAATACTACTTCGTGGCCACGCAATAAGTATAACTTGCGCACGAAATACTACTTCGTGGCCACGCAATAAGTTTATTGTGCGCACGAAATACTACTTTGTGGCCACGCAATAAGTATAATGTGCGCACGAAATACTACTTCGTTGCCACGTAATAAGTATAACGTGCGCACGAAATACTACTTCGTGGCCACGCAATAAGTATAACGTGCGCGCGAAATACTGCTTCGTGGCCACGTAATAAGTATAACGTGCGCACGAAATACTACTTCGTGGCCACGCAATAAGTATAACGTGCGCACGGAATACTACTTCGTGGCCACGCAATAAGTATAACTTGCGCACGAAATACTACTTCGTGGCCACGCAATAAGTTTATTGTGCGCACGAAATACTACTTTGTGGCCACGCAATAAGTATAATGTGTGCACGAAATACTACTTCGTTGCCACGCAATAAGTATAACGTGCGCACGAAATACTATTTCATGGCCACGTAATAAGTATAACGTGCGCACGAAATACTACTTCGTGGCCACGCAATAAGTATAACGTGCGCACGGAATACTACTTCGTGGCCACGCAATAAGTATAACTTGCGCACGAAATACTACTTCGTGGCCACGCAATAAGTATAACGTGCGCACGAAATACTGTTTCGTGGCCACGCAATAAGTATAACGTGCGAACGAAATACTATTTCGTGGCCACGCAATAAGTATAACGTGCGCACAAAATACTACTTCGTGGCCACGCAATAAGTATAACGTGCGCACGAAATACTATTTCGTGGCCACGCAATAAGTATAACGTGCGCACGTTATACTGCTTCGTGGCCACGCAATAAGTATAACGTGCGCGCGAAATACTGCTTCGTGGCCACGCAATAAGTATAACGTGCGCACGAAATACTGCTTCGTGGCCACGCAATAAGTATAACGTGCGCACAAAATACTGCTTCGTGGCCACGCAATAAGTATAACGTGCGCACGAAATACTACTTCGTGGCCACGCAATAAGTATAACGTGCGCACGAAATACTGCTTCGTGGCCACGCAATAAGTATAACGTGTGCACGAAATACTACTTCGTGGCCACGCAATAAGTATAATGTGCGCACGAAATACTACTTCGTGGCCACGCAATAAGTATAACGTGCGCACGAAATACTATTTCGTGGCAACGCAATAAGTATAACGTGCGCACAAAATACTTCTTCGTGGCCACGCAATAAATATAACGTGCGCACAAAATACTGCTTCGTGGCCACGCAATACGTATAACGTGCGCACGAAATACTACTTCGTGGCCACGCAATAAGTATAACGTGCGCACGAAATACTACTTCGCGGCCACGCAATAAGTATAACTTGCGCACGAAATACTACTTCGTTGCCACGCAATAAGTATAACGTGTGCACGAAATACTATTTCATGGCCACGTAATAAGTATAACGTGCGCACGAAATACTACTTCGTGGCCACGCAATAAATATAACGTGCGCACGGAATACTACTTCGTGCGAACGAAATACTACGAAATACTACTTCGTGGCCACGCAATAAGTATAACGTGCGCACGAAATACTACTTCGTGGCCACGCAATAAGTATAACGTGCGCACGAAATACTGCTTCGTGGCCACGCAATAAGTATAACGTGTGCACGAAATACTACTTCGTGGCCACGCAATAAGTATAACGTGCGCACGAAATACTACTTCGTGGCCACGCAATAAGTATAACGTGCGCACGAAATACTATTTCGTGGCCACGCAATAGGTATAACGTGCGCACAAAATACTGCTTCGTGGCCACGCAATAAGTATAACGTGCGCACGAAATACTACTTTGTGGCCACGCAATAAGTATAACGTGCGCACAAAATACTGCTTCGTGGCCACGCAATAAGTATAACGTGCGCACGAAATACTACTTCGTGGCCACGCAATAAGTATAATGTGCGCACGAAATACTACTTCGTGGCCACGCAATAAGTATAACGTGCGCGCGAAATACTGCTTCGTGGCCACGTAATAAGTATAACGTGCGCACAAAATACTACTTCGTGGCCACGCAATAAGTATAACGTGCGCACGGAATACTACTTCGTGGCCACGCAATAAGTATAACTTGCGCACGAAATACTACTTCGTGGCCACGCAATAAGTTTATTGTGCGCACGAAATACTACTTTGTGGCCACGCAATAAGTATAATGTGCGCACGAAATACTACTTCGTTGCCACGTAATAAGTATAACGTGCGCACGAAATACTACTTTGTTGCCACTCAATAAGTATAACGTGCGCGCGAAATACTGCTTCGTGGCCACGTAATAAGTATAACGTGCGCACGAAATACTACTTCGTGGCCACGCAATAAGTATAACGTGCGCACGGAATACTACTTCGTGGCCACGCAATAAGTATAACTTGCGCACGAAATACTACTTCGTGGCCACGCAATAAGTTTATTGTGCGCACGAAATACTACTTTGTGGCCACGCAATAAGTATAATGTGCGCACGAAATACTACTTCGTTGCCACGCAATAAGTATAACGTGCGCACGAAATACTATTTCATGGCCACGTAATAAGTATAACGTGCGCACGAAATACTACTTCGTGGCCACGCAATAAGTATAACGTGCGCACGGAATACTACTTCGTGGCCACGCAATAAGTATAACTTGCGCACGAAATACTATTTCGTGGCCACGCAATAAGTATAACGTGCGCGCGAAATACTGCTTCGTGGCCACGTAATAAGTATAACGTGCGCACGAAATACTACTTCGTGGCCACGCAATAAGTATAACGTGCGCGCGAAATACTGCTTCGTGGCCACGTAATAAGTATAACGTGCGCACGAAATACTACTTCGTGGCCACGCAATAAGTATAACGTGCGCACGAAATACTACTTTGTGGCCACGCAATAAGTATAATGTGCGCACGAAATACTACTTCGTTGCCACGCAATAAATATAACGTGCGCACAAAATACTGCTTCGTGGCCACGCAATACGTATAACGTGCGCACGAAATACTACTTCGTGGCCACGCAATAAGTATAACGTGCGCACGAAATACTACTTCGCGGCCACGCAATAAGTATAACTTGCGCACGAAATACTACTTCGTTGCCACGCAATAAGTATAACGTGTGCACGAAATACTATTTCATGGCCACGTAATAAGTATAACGTGCGCACGAAATACTACTTCGTGGCCACGCAATAAATATAACGTGCGCACGGAATACTACTTCGTGCGAACGAAATACTACGAAATACTACTTCGTGGCCACGCAATAAGTATAACGTGCGCACGAAATACTACTTCGTGGCCACGCAATAAGTATAACGTGCGCACGAAATACTGCTTCGTGGCCACGCAATAAGTATAACGTGTGCACGAAATACTACTTCGTGGCCACGCAATAAGTATAACGTGCGCACGAAATACTACTTCGTGGCCACGCAATAAGTATAACGTGCGCACGAAATACTATTTCGTGGCCACGCAATAGGTATAACGTGCGCACAAAATACTGCTTCGTGGCCACGCAATAAGTATAACGTGCGCACGAAATACTACTTTGTGGCCACGCAATAAGTATAACGTGCGCACAAAATACTGCTTCGTGGCCACGCAATAAGTATAACGTGCGCACGAAATACTACTTCGTGGCCACGCAATAAGTATAATGTGCGCACGAAATACTACTTCGTGGCCACGCAATAAGTATAACGTGCGCGCGAAATACTGCTTCGTGGCCACGTAATAAGTATAACGTGCGCACAAAATACTACTTCGTGGCCACGCAATAAGTATAACGTGCGCACGGAATACTACTTCGTGGCCACGCAATAAGTATAACTTGCGCACGAAATACTACTTCGTGGCCACGCAATAAGTTTATTGTGCGCACGAAATACTACTTTGTGGCCACGCAATAAGTATAATGTGCGCACGAAATACTACTTCGTTGCCACGTAATAAGTATAACGTGCGCACGAAATACTACTTTGTTGCCACTCAATAAGTATAACGTGCGCGCGAAATACTGCTTCGTGGCCACGTAATAAGTATAACGTGCGCACGAAATACTACTTCGTGGCCACGCAATAAGTATAACGTGCGCACGGAATACTACTTCGTGGCCACGCAATAAGTATAACTTGCGCACGAAATACTACTTCGTGGCCACGCAATAAGTTTATTGTGCGCACGAAATACTACTTTGTGGCCACGCAATAAGTATAATGTGCGCACGAAATACTACTTCGTTGCCACGCAATAAGTATAACGTGCGCACGAAATACTATTTCATGGCCACGTAATAAGTATAACGTGCGCACGAAATACTACTTCGTGGCCACGCAATAAGTATAACGTGCGCACGGAATACTACTTCGTGGCCACGCAATAAGTATAACTTGCGCACGAAATACTATTTCGTGGCCACGCAATAAGTATAACGTGCGCGCGAAATACTGCTTCGTGGCCACGTAATAAGTATAACGTGCGCACGAAATACTACTTCGTGGCCACGCAATAAGTATAACGTGCGCGCGAAATACTGCTTCGTGGCCACGTAATAAGTATAACGTGCGCACGAAATACTACTTCGTGGCCACGCAATAAGTATAACGTGCGCACGGAATACTACTTCGTGGCCACGCAATAAGTATAACTTGCGCACGAAATACTACTTCGTGGCCACGCAATAAGTTTATTGTGCGCACGAAATACTACTTTGTGGCCACGCAATAAGTATAATGTGCGCACGAAATACTACTTCGTTGCCACGTAATAAGTATAACGTGCGCACGAAATACTACTTCGTTGCCACGCAATAAGTATAACGTGCGCGCGAAATACTGCTTCATGGCCACGTAATAAGTATAACGTGCGCACGAAATACTACTTCGTGGCCACGCAATAAGTATAACGTGCGCACGGAATACTACTTCGTGGCCACGCAATAAGTATAACTTGCGCACGAAATACTACTTCGTGGCCACGCAATAAGTTTATTGTGCGCACGAAATACTACTTTGTGGCCACGCAATAAGTATAATGTGCGCACGAAATACTACTTCGTTGCCACGCAATAAGTATAACGTGCACACGAAATACTATTTCATGGCCACGTAATAAGTATAACGTGCGCACGAAATACTACTTCGTGGCCACGCAATAAGTATAACGTGCGCACGGAATACTACTTCGTGGCCACGCAATAAGTATAACTTGCGCACGAAATACTACTTCGTGGCCACGCAATAAGTATAACGTGCGCACGAAATACTATTTCGTGGCCACGCAATAAGTATAACGTGCGCACAAAATACTGCTTCGTGGCCACGCAATAAGTATAACGTGCGAACGAAATACTACTTCGTGGCCACGCAATAAGTATAACGTGCGCACGAAATACTACTTCGTGGCCACGCAATAAGTATAACGTGCGCGCGAAATACTGCTTCGTGGCCACGTAATAAGTATAACGTGCGCACGAAATACTACTTCGTGGCCACGCAATAAGTATAACGTGCGCACGGAATACTACTTCGTGGCCACGCAATAAGTATAACTTGCGCACGAAATACTACTTCGTGGCCACGCAATAAGTTTATTGTGCGCAGGAAATACTACTTTGTGGCCACGCAATAAGTATAATGTGCGCACGAAATACTACTTCGTTGCCACGCAATAAGTATAACGTGCGCACGAAATACTACTTCGTGGCCACGCAATAAGTATAACGTGCGCACGAAATACTTATTAATAATATTAATATCATTCCTGGACATCTGGGTAAGCAAATCGAGCGCGCCTTCTCTAAGGTCTAAGGCGTGCTCAATTTGCTTACCCAGTCGGTCTCCGCCAGTCACGTGACATTTGTTGCTAAGACGCCATTTTAGGTGGAAAAGGCGTAGTGTAAACAACCGCAGCCTAGCTAAACGAAGGACTAAAGGCCCGTTTACATAGCAGCCTGTCCAAGATAAGTCATTACAGTTAACATAAGCCTGAAAACCGGGGCGGATTTATTGATATTATTAATAAGTATTTCGTGCGCACGATAAACTTATTGCGTGCCCGCGAAATACTACTTCGTGGCCACAATTAAACTTTTTTTTGACCATGTCATCAGAGGGGCTCCGTAAGTTTGAGCAGGTAAAAAAGATAACTATCATAGGAAGGAGTATTAAAACCCTTCAAATAAGATGACTGGATATTATGGATGAAATAAAAGAGTTGTTTTTAGCTTATTGTTGACATAAATCATCTTCCATTAGCATCTGCTCCAATCGAGGGAAAATCCACTTATTTCAAGATGAATTACCTATTTTTTGTAGTGCATTTTGGTTACTATTCAGTTCTAGGTGTCTGAGATTCCAGATTATTACACCTACATTGATTGATTTTCTGCTCATTTTACTTACTGCCACTGAAAACCTAGAATTCAGGAAAACTGATGTTGCATTAGACCAATAGAATAGATTTTATTTGTTCCACATGTGGAGGGCAACAGCCCAGCATGTAATGACTGAGAAAGTAGGAACCCAGAATTCAGGCAATACAGATAGTGGAATAACTTAAAAAGCGGTATCAGCGGCTAGGCCGTCTGAAGCAGGAAAGTCTGTAGGAGAGAAACACAGGTTAGTGACCAGGATACTCTGACGGAGGATGATTATGAATGCGTGAGTCACTAACCTGGTTTGACAGTTCATTCCATGCCCAGAGAACGAGGATGATTCCAGCATGCAGCGGACGATGCCAGAGAGTTTCAGACGCTGAAACCAAGAAAGCTGCAGAGCTGACAGGAGGTCAGATCCCAGCAGACGAAGGAAGGCAGGATAATCCACAGGGCAAAGTCAAGAGGTAGATCCAGGTTTAGTCCAGAAAGGAATCCAACAGGAGTCCGAAGACAGGTTAGACAAACAGATCACACAGGGACAGGCAAAAACATGAGTCCAGAGGCAGAAACTAGTCAGGATCAGGTAATCAGTAACACAACCTAGTAGGCTAGAGAACTGGCTGGGACCAAGGACTCGAAGCAGGACCAGGTGGATCAGATGAGCAGTGATGAGAAACAGGCCAGAGCTAGACAGGTGAATAAAATGAGCAATTAAGCTAGCTATCAGCGCTAAAAATCATGACACAGCAGATACTCACTGACTCTTTCAAGAAGGACGATAAGCAATTATTCTTTGCTAAGGACGCTTACAGTTCAGTATCCAATCAGAATAACAGAAAGCTGAGGGCAGGAAAATGTGTTTAAATGAAAGGGAAATTATGGATACCTGCAGCCTGGAGAAGGATAAGAAGCAGTCAAATGTTTTGGGGTCAAGTCCAGAACTGTCATGATGTTACAAAGTTCAGACCCAAATGCAGAAAACCGAACAGAGAGACTGGGGAAAAGGTTTAACGGGTTTTATTTAAGAAGTTAAACAGAGGGAGAAGTGTTGCTCTGAACACTGCTAAACCGGAACTGTAAAGTGAGGGGAAGACACAGCGGTTACTTCAGGCTCAGTGGGGAATTTAACTCGTGAACTTGGAGAAGAGGATTTGGTTGCCGACTCACGTTTCCAGAAAAGCTGTTGAATCCTTGACTCCTGTCTGTGTGCCGTGGTTCCAGTGTTTGTCTGATTCGGCGGAGGGTGGAACAAGTTTTACCCAGAATGCGGTTGAAAGTTGGTGAACGGAGAAACTGACTGCCACTCAGATTTCATGCAGTACTTGAATGGGTCGTAGTGGAGAATAATCCGTTTCTCAGTGTGAAGCTCAAACGATCTCTTGGGGAAAGTGGATCCGAATCTCCTGTTTGAACCCCAGCTCAGTTTGTAGCTCAGTTGATCCTTCCAGGGAGTGAAGGTCTGAAGGATGACTTCCTGCCGAGAGGCAAAGACAAAACAAGTTAAACTCAGGTTGACATAAACTCAGTTTGACTCAGCAAACTCAGCTTGGCTAGAGTACCCTAAACTGGCAAACACTCTGGCATCAAGGTAGTGGCAGTCAGCAGGTTAAGAACACTCCGTTTAACGAGGAAACCATTAGCAGGTGTGTGAGGAGGCGGACCAGAACCAGGCGCCTCCTGGTGGATGAAGGGAGACAAATACAGAAACACAAACATAAAAACAGGAGTCCTGACAGGAACATTAGCTCTCACAATGTGAATGAAGCCATCTATGTTAAGAAAGAAAAAACAACCTTAAACAGAGGAGCAATACTCAGATTTCAGCTAAAAAAACCTACAATTCAGTAATTGAGTTCATTCCTTCCTGCTATCATCACAACCTCCACAGCCTTACAGGGGAACAGACAACCTCGCCTTTTCAGCCAGGCCAACAATTCCCTCTAACGACCCCCCTTTCAGAGACATAGACAGGTATTGGTTATTACAGGCTAACAAAGAAGCCAAATGGCCCCCATTCCAAAGGTGCGGACCCGTTCAGTTTGCATGTTTTCTAAAGGCTGATTTATGCTGAGAAACCAGGTCGTCTGCGTTTGTGTCGAAGTCAACACAGAGATGCCTCCACCCCTGCGGCAGAAACTGTGGGGCACCTCTGCAAAATTGTAAGTGACCGCAGACAAAAGGCCTCTGATTGGTCAAATCTACATCCGCTCTACACTATGCCTATTTCCTGTTTTGTCCCTTAATGGCGTGTGTTGTTTGTATGACCGCCATTGTGGAAAACGACTCATGAAGATGGACAGGCTAGAAGAGGGAGGTGCACGAGAACGCTGGGACCCTTTTTCCACCTGGATCCCTGCTCTTTTTCACCCTCATGTCCCTCCGTTGTCAGACAAACTTGCTCCCACTTCCTCACCGCCTCCGCCGTATCTAGACCCACAGCTAGTTCCTGATTGTCCGTCTTGCATTGTCGCGTGGAACAACAGTGCAGACCACGCTTAAAAAATTGGACATAAATCAAAAAAGATTGTGACAAGCTCACTGCGACACACTGCTGCAGGAGTCGTCCATAATGGTAACTCCATTGAAATGATTCAAAACTAAAGTATCGAGCCAATTTTTTAAAATGTAAGAAGTAGAAGTAAAAAGTCGCCATAAAAATAAGTAGTAAAGTAAAGTAAAAATATCAGAAAAATCTACTTGAGTACAGTAACAAAGTATTTGTACTTCTTTACTTCCTATCTCTGCTAGTAACTAGTTACTTTTATTGTGGAGTAACTCAGTTACTAACTCAGTTACATTTTGGGAGAAGTAACTAGTAACTATAACTAATTACTTTTTCAAAGTAATGTGCCCAACACTGGTCTTTTCAAAAGGAAAATGTTAAAACCTAGAATAGGAATAAACTGATGGCCTGAGCAGAACCAGAGGCTGATATCCTCCATACCGCGCTATGTTCATGCAGTCATTCATCCTAAAAAGCTCAGAGGTGCAGAGAATATGGAGTACATGGAAATGCTGATCAGTAGGACTTTTGACCTTGAGGGGACATAACACAGAAGAAAGATTAATTATGTTTACTTATTCCATTTGCTTTTTTTGGTGGGTGTATAAGCAAGACTTAAAAAATGGATCCATGTCAAAACACTGATGACATTAAAGCAAGATTTAAGGAACGCCGTGGGAGGAACGATAAACTGAGACTAACTGGCAGAGCCCGGCGGGGAGATTCTCAGCATACTTACTGGAGACAGAGTGACGTGTTTGAAAGGTCAAATCTGAACGTCTGACTCCTTTCATCAACTTTTTTAATCTAGACTCTGGTGAGTCTGGATGTCTTCTGTTTGGGTTCCGCTAGATGTTATGTTTCTCAACAAAGTGATCTGGAAAGAAAACTGTTTATCTTTTAAAGAAAAGGAAAGTTAAACTGGAGGAACTCAAGTGTCTGAGTGCTTGTGTTTATCCAATCTTACAGTTTTTTTGGATTGCTTAAGCATGATTTTCAAAACAGGGCCCGTGTTTTCAAAACACTACACACAATTAGCACAACCACACACCCAATTAGCAAAACACTACAGATCCTTTGCATAATTAAACACTCTTGTAAAAACTATACACTTCTGTTTAAAAACCACACTTTGTTACCATAGGAAACACACACGTTTCACATTACTATACTCTGTTTGCACGAGTTACACTCTGCTGTGATAAACCTAAAACACTTTTAGCACTTCTACTTCCCTATGATTAGAGTTGGCTACCATCAACAAAGTACAAATATAATGTAAATTCACCAAACACAAGACCAATGTTGCAGACTGAAGAAAGTCATTTATTTCTCAACACGCCCAAAATGTTGACATGGAGATTCATAATACTGTAACAAAATGTCACTTTACGTATTGTACTGTAAGTTTACTGTAAAAAACAAAACGAAACAAAAACTAGACATTGTCTCTTCGCCTAGCTGGATCTGGCCAGAGAATTTCATCAACATTGCAGGCAATGTTTTCATTAGCAAGACACCTTGGAAAGAAACGTCTTGAATGATGAATCCATCCTTGCATTGCTGCTACCTCCATTTGGTCACAGGCCTCCTCCATGGCTTGGATGAGGGGTACCTCAGCCTGGAGACGGAGATCATATACCTTCCACCGCCATGCCGAGAAAAACTCTTCTATAGAGTTGAGAAGTGGAGAGTATGGTGGAAGATATAGGACGGTGAAATGTGGCTTCTGAACCAGAGCAGAGCGGTGGAAAGACACATTGTCCCAGACAACAATGTATTGCATATGATCGATTTGATTTGCTGCTGTTATGTTGTGCAATTGGTCCAAGAATGTAAGTATGAGTTCTGTGTTGTAAGGGCCCATATGGGCATGGCGGTGGAGGACCCCATTCTGTGTAATGGCTGCACAGAGTGTTATATTACCCCCACGTTGCCCTGGGACATTGACTATAGCCCTGTGGCCAATTATGTTTCTTCCCCTCCTTCGTGTTCTCGTCGTTCTTGACCCTCAATCCTATGTAGAAAAAAAAAACAGTAAACAATAGTACAGTAATTTCAAAGGAAAAGGTAACAGAAGTGCTGATAGTGCATAGAATACAGTACTGTAAGCAGTTGCTGAAACCGTGTAGATGTTTTTGATATGATGATATTTTTACCTATTTTCCAGTCGAAATGTTCTTATCACACTTGCCACTGTGTATCGGCTTAGATTTGGCTGTACTCGCAGTCCAGCCTCCCTCATCGTCAGGCCGTGGTTGACAACGTGGTCAACCAGTGTTGCGCGGATCTCAGTTGTCAGATTCGGTCCTCTTTGAGCACGTTCTTGTCTTCCTCTTCCTCTACCTCCAGCATGGCCTCCATCTCTTCCTCTTCCTTTGATTCCTCCTCTGTTGATTCCTCTTCCTCCCCTTCCTCCTTGTCGTTCTCCTCCTCTTTGTCCTCCTCCTTCTCCTCCATCTCGTCCTCCACCTCGTCTTACTATTTCGCTGACTCTTTCCATTGTGCTTGAAGACCGATGAACTCACCTGCTGCTTTTTATAGTGCTTATACACCTGATTGGTGTGTCTACAATTAAGCAAACAAGTGTTTGCACACCTGATGACTGTGTTGAATCAATTGGTTGGAAGGTGCAGTAATTTGACAGTCAGTGCTTTGGTATTGCAAGGAAGTGGTTTCATAATAGATTTTTGTGTGTAATGTATGTTAAGTGTGTTTAGTGTTTTGCAAATCACTGTGTGTAGAGTTTTGCAACAAGTGTGAGGTTGACAATGTGCTTATAGTTGTGCAAATATGGGCTGATGTTTTGCTTCTTGAGTGTAAGGTTTTGCTAATAGTGTACTACTTTTAACTTTAGTGTGTAAGCAATCCAAAAAAACTGTAATACATGTAGACGCCACCAGGGAGCAAGCCAATCAGCAGCCAGTAAATCCTCCCTCCATTCTGCATGTTCTTTGACAGATGGCTGATCAGTATGCAGAGCACACACACTCAGCCCCCCCTCCACCTCTGCAGCACTTCTCACTTCATTTCTCCGTCATGGTCGGCTGGTCCGTCTGCTCGCTCAGGTCTGCAGCGCCTGGAAATGAATGAGCGGCGTAGGAGATTTCAGGGGGACGGACAGTTTGATGGGAAATGACGGTGGCGTGGCGAGGAGAGGCGGGGAAGGAGGAGGCTGCAGTTTTTTTTACTTGCAAACTGTCACAACGCTAATTAGGCATTTTTCTGGGATATGGTGAAGGTGATGAGTGCTTTCTCCTCTTCTGAGGATTTAAATCAATTTTAGAATCAGATTTTAGGTGAAACAAACCTCTTCATTGCATAATATGATCTGTTTACCACCTTCAGTCAGTGGCTAAACATGTCAGAGCCTGTTTATCCCAGCAAATCATTTTTACTTCTCTGCTGGGAAAAAAAACAACAGCTTACATTTGAATGTTTGAGGTATCTAATGTGGTAAAATAATGACATAAATATAACAAATATATATTTATACAAAAGATTAGAACCACGTTCCATAAGGCCAGGCATCAGAAAAAAGGGATCAACTGCAAAGGGATTAGAACTAAGTATCAAACCAGTAATCGCCGAATAAAAGACAAATGGGTTTGGGAATAAAAGTAACGTAACATTTATCCAACTGCATAAAAAGCAATAAAATAAGAGGCAATAAAATTTAATAAAGGTAAGCACAAGAAAACAAGATAAATATGAGTCCTGTGACCAATCAATGCAGGCTGGAGAAATTAAAGAAAGCAATGCAATCAGACAAGAAAAACTGAAAAATACAAAATCCAAGAACTCGTTCATTTATTTAGAACATGTATAAAGACTGCAAAGAATCAAAATGTTTCACCTTGTAAAAAACAAAACAAACAAAAAAAAAACACAGAAAAAGCTAATCAATTAATAAACTAGGATAATACACAGAGTACGAAGAGGATTAGGGCCACTGGAAAAAAAACAAAGGAAAAGTTAACTGATTTTTAAATTTTATTTCAGTTTACTATGGGAAAAAAGTCATAATTCGGACTTTTTTTATCGTCAGAATTCAGTCAGAATTCTGAGATTAAAGTCAGAATTCTAAGACTAAAGTTAGAATTCTGAGAAAAAAGTCAGAATTCTGAGATTAAATTCAGAATTCTGAGAAAAAAAGTCAGAATCCTGAGAAAAAGTCAGAATTCTGACTTTTTTCCCATGTTAAACTGAAATAAAATTTAAAATTCAGTTAACTTTTACTTCTTTTTCACTGGCCCTAATCGTCTTCCGTACAGAGAAATATCCTGCTTACCTAAAAATAAAAGCATATAAAAGGTACTTGTTTATATATATATATATATATATATATGTATACATATATATATATATATATATATATATATATATATATATATATATATATATATATATATATATATATATATATATATATATATATATATATATATATATATATATATATATATATATATATATATATATATATATTTGATGTAATTATTAATTCTTAGTTGTGTTGATTATTGAATATTATTTGATAAAATAAACATAATCATCTTGCTCTTTTTTGGATTATATGTTCGGATTGATGAGCACAGATCAATTCAATTTTATCCACAAGTTAGTTAGTAGTATCAGACTTAATAAACATCCTTTTTTAATGTCTTTTACATAAATGTTACATATTATATTTAATTTAGCAATCGCATATCCGTACAGATGTAAATTTGGATTTGGGTGTAACTGAGAAATACCATTTGTGTTATGAAATAAAAAAGTTCTGTCTGTTATGAGTAAAAAATTACTTAAAATCTTTTAGCCTTAACTTTTTAAAGGTCTTGTTCTTTCTGCTGAACCTTTTCC
The DNA here is from genome assembly GCF_016077235.1 of Cyprinodon tularosa. Lineage (NCBI taxonomy): Eukaryota > Metazoa > Chordata > Actinopteri > Cyprinodontiformes > Cyprinodontidae > Cyprinodon > Cyprinodon tularosa. The sequence continues at coordinate 212,526 of NW_024039537.1, forward strand.
TCAATCCAGAACAAATCTTTGTTTATGTTTATGTTTCTTATCAATGCAATTTAATGAATGACATTTTTCCACTGACAGTTGAATCAACACAATCTTGAAGTTCTTTTTGTCCCAGGAGATTCGAATGCACCATGGAGAGTATGGGATAACTGCCAACCATGAATCCTAAAGCCATAACAGTTTTTTTTTATCTAAACAACAGCCACTTAACCCCTGACACACTGCCAAAAACAACACACAACTAACACCAAAAACAACATAAGACCACTGATGAGAGGAAAGTTTCCCTCAGAAATACAAGAGATGGCATAAGAAAGTCTCCTTGGCTTTAAAAGATACTGCAAATAGTTTTTATTTTTTAACTATTCCCTTTGAATATTCAAAAAACAATGAGAGAAGTTTCAGTAATGTTGGTCAGAAAACAGAACATACCATTATTATATTACATATTTTTAAGAATTTGGGTAGGAACCAGCCCAAATGCATCATCGGCACTTAAGAAATTACCCTTCTTCTCTCCTGCTTAACCCCGATCTCATTTCAGTTTGTTTTCACGGTGTAGTTCACAGTGAGCGGGGTCAAAGGCCGAGGAGGGGGACAGTGTGGAGGAGGGGGTTTCCAGGGTGAGTTGGGGCCACCGAGTGAGTCTGAGAATAAAAAGCAAGGCTGAGAGCTGGAAGAGGGAGAGATGGAGCCTTAAAAGATGACAGCCAGTTGAGGATTTCAAAATAAAAGTGACGGTCAAGGTGTAGGCCTAGCTGAGGGGGATGGTTTCAGGAAAATATATCAGAGCTGGTCTAAAAAATATTAAAACAAAACAAATTTATCTAGATAAAAAAAAAAATGAACAGAGAACAATCAAAAACTATCATAAAAACAAAAAATATATGATGATAAATTTGGACTTTTTGTTTAAGATCAAGAGCAGAGATCAGATAAGACGTGTAGATTAGTCTGCGAAGCAGGTGGATCTGTTTGTAGATTAAAGGGTTGAATGTTGAAATCATGTCAAAGTCCAGTAAAAATAATTAACCCACTATCCATTCAAATGATAGTGGTAAAATATGCACTTGTTTTTAAATTTTTTTCTAAGCCGGCTCCAGGCTGCACGTGATCCAAATGAGCCAATGAGCTGTCAGTCTGGGTTGCTGCTGCTGCTACTTTTAGACACAGCAGGCAAACCTGTGGCAAGCCGGGCGATGGGAAAGAAGGAGAAGACCATGAGAAAAAGAGAGCAGAGAAAGTGTGGACTGCTGGAAGAACTGCGGTGAACTGGTGAAAGAAAAGTGAAATGGCGTGCTCAAAGATGACCCTGCACATTTAGAGGATGTTTGGCTCAACCTGCTGCTGTAAAGCAGGATTCTCTGCAGAGTGCTTCTTCTACAGCTGAGAGAACAGAGAGGGCACCAGTGATGATATGAAATTTGCACATTATAATATCCAAGTGAGAAGCAACAGCTAATAATTCTCCACAAAAAGAGAAAAAAACTATTTTTTTTTCTATGCCTTTCCTTGCGTTATGTTTTGCTCCTCTATGCATATAAATATAGAGCAAATATTGTGAAGGTATCAGGATCTTTAGTGCCTTCTTGACCCATTTCATAGCTTTAAATACAATGGTTAAATGAACAAAATTGAGATTTTGATTCAAGCTACCGTGCAAAGCGCCTATATGTCTATGTTTCTGAAAGGCGTGTCGTTAAAGGGAATTGTTGGCCTTGATGAATAAACGGAATAGACTTTTTTGCCATGTGGTTGCCAAATCTGGGAGTTTCACATGTCTCTGGAAGGTGTGTCATTAAAGAGAATTGTGATTCTGCATGAATAGGTGAGGTTTTTATTTGACATATGTGGGAGACTAATATTGATGACTTGACAGCCTTAAGCCAAATAATTTAAAGGTATTCCTTAAAAAAAAGCAACGTACAATGACCCTGACGTGATTTGAACACGCAGCCTTCTGATCTGGAGTCAGACGCGCTACCATTGCGCCACAGAGTCCTGAAATACAGCTCCCCCTTGTCACAAACGCATATTTGCCAGGTAAAAGATATAACACTAGATAGTTGAAATAAGATACCAAGATTCATGTGTAGCAAGCCAAAGTGTATTCCTGACATCGATTTCCTCATTTACAAGACAGAAGAATCCAATTGCCTTCTCCAGTAGATCTGGTTTCCAAACAAAAAAAGTTAAAAACTCTCCATTGGACTTTGTTGATAAGTTTGAAGAGGTTTCACTTCCCATCCAGAACGCTTTAGCAATTCAAAATGTCATGAATAGCGTAGAGTTCGAGGCTATATACAATAGCCCATCAAGCCCTTGTTTTATTTTAGAAAACATGCCAATTGAATCAGACGAACGTGTCCACCCCTTGGAATAGGAGTCTATTGGCTTCTTTAGTTAACCTGCAAAGCTCCATACATGTCTATGTCACTGAAAGGGGTATCGTTAAAGAGAATTGTGATTCTATGGGAATTGGGGAGGTTTTTTTATACATATGTGGGAGACTTACATGGATAACAGAGTCCTGACATACAGTCCCCCATGTCACATGGACATATTTGCCAGATAAAAGATATAAAACACTAGATAGTTGAAACAGGATACCAATATTCATTTGTAGCAACATAAGTGGAGACTCACATGGATGACCCCAAAGCCTTAAGCCAAACAATTCAAAGGCTATCCTTCAAACAAGGTATGTACAATGACCCTGACGAGATTCGAACACGCAGCCTTCTGATCTGGAGTCAGAAGCGCTACCATTGCGCCACAGAGTCCTTAAATACACCTCACTCTTGTCACAAGACCATAATTGCAAGGTAAAAGATATAACACACTAGATAGTTGAAATAAGATACCAAGATTCATGTGTAGCAAGCCAAATTGTATTCCTGACATTGATTTCCTCATTTACAAGACAGAAGAATCCAGTTGCCTTCTCCAGTAGATCTGGTTTCCAAACAAATAGTTAAAAACTATCCATTGGACTTTGTTTATAAGTTTGAAGATGTTTCGCTTCCCATCCAGGAAGCTTTAGCAATTCAAAATGTCATGAATAGCGTAGAGTTGGAGGCTATGTACAACAGCCCTTCAAGCCCTTGTTTTATTTTAGAAAACATGCAAATTGAATCAGATAAACATGTCTACCCCTTGGAACAGAAGTCGCTTGGCTTCTTTAGTTAACCTGCAAAGCTCCATACATGTCTATGTCTCTGAAAGGGGTATCGTTAAAGAGAATTGTTGGCCTGGCTAAATAGGCAAGGTGTTTTTGCCATGTGGTTGCCAAATGTGAGAGTTTCACATATCTCTGGAAAGTGTGTCATTAAAGGGAATTGTGATTCTGTGTGAATTGGTGAGGTTTTTTGACATATGTGGGAGACTCACATGGATGACAGAGTCCTGACATACAGTTCCCCATGTCACATGGACATATTTGCCAGATAAAAGATATAAAACTCTAGTTAGTTGAAACAGGATACTAATATTCATGTGTAGCAACGTACGTGGAGATTCACATGGACGACCCCAATGCCTTAAGCCAAAAAATTTGAAAGCATTGCTTCAAACAAGGCATGTACAATGACCCTGACATGATTCGAACACACAGCCTTCTGATCTGGAGTCAGACGCGCTACCATTGCGCCACAGAGTCTTGAAATACAGCTCCCCCTTGTCACAAAGGCATATTTTCCAGGTAAAAGATATAAAACAGTAGGTAGTTGAAATAAGATACCAAGATTCATGTGTAGCAAGCCAAATTGTATTCCTGACATTGATTTCCTCATTTACAAGACAGAAGAATCCAGTTGCCTTCTCCAGTAGATCTGGTTTCCAAACAAATAGTTAAAAACTATCCATTGGACTTTGTTTATAAGTTTGAAGATGTTTCGCTTCCCATCCAGGAAGCTTTAGCAATTCAAAATGTCATGAATAGCGTACAGTTCGGGGCTATATACAATAACCCATCAAGCCCTTGTTTTATTTTAGAAAACATGCAAATTGAATCAGACGAACGTCTCCACCCCTTGGAATAGGAATCGCTCAGCTTCTTTTGTTAACCTGCAAAGCTCCATACATGTCTATATCTCTGAAAGGGGTATTGTGAAAGAGAACTGTTGGCTTTGCTATATAGGCAAGGTGTTTTTGCCATTTGGTTGCTTCACATGTCTCTGGAAGGTGTGTCATTAAAGGGAATTGTGATAATGGGTGAAGTTTTTTTGACATCAATTGGAGACTCACATGGACGACCCCAAAGCCTTAAGCCAAATAATTTAAATGCATTCCTTCAAACAAGGCATCTACAACGACCCTGACAGATAAAAGACATAAAACAGATAAAAAACACTAGATAGTTGAAACAGGATACTAATATTCATGTGTAGCGACATATGTGGAGACTCACATGGATGACCCCAATGCCTTAAGCCAAATAACTTGAAGGCACTCCCTCAAACAAGGCATGTACAATGACCCTGACGTGATTCGAACATGCAGCCTTCTGATCTGGAGTCAGACACGCTACCATTGTGCCACAGAGTCCTGAAATACAGCTTCCCCTTGTCACAAAGGCATATTTGCCAGGTAAAAGATATAACACACTAAATAGTTGAAATAAGATACCAAGATTCATGTGTAGCAAGCCAAATTGTATTCCTGACATTGATTTCCTCATTTACAAGACAGAAGAATCCAGTTGCCTTCTCCAGTAGATCTGGTTTCCAAACAAATAGTTAAAAACTATCCATTAGACTTTGTTTATAAGTTTGAAGACGTTTCGCTTCCCATCAAGGAAGCTTTAGCAATTCAAAATGTCATGAATAGCGTAGAGTTCGAGGCTATGTAAAACAGCCCATCAAACCCTTGTTTTACTTTAGAAAACATGCAAATTGAATCAGACGAACATGTCTACCCATTATCGCAATTGGCCTGGCTAAAAAGGAAAGGTGTTTTTGCCAAACAGGATACCAATAATCATGTGTATCTACATACGCGGAGACTCACATGGATGACCCCAAAGCCTTAAGCCAAACAATTCAAAGGCTATCCTTCAAACAAGGTATGTACAATGACCCTGACGAGATTCGAACACGCAGCCTTCTGATCTGGAGTCAGAAGCGCTACCATTGCGCCACAGAGTCCTTAAATACACCTCACTCTTGTCACAAGACCATAATTGCAAGGTAAAAGATATAACACACTAGATAGTTGAAATAAGATACCAAGATTCATGTGTAGCAAGCCAAATTGTATTCCTGACATTGATTTCCTCATTTACAAGACAGAAGAATCCAGTTGCCTTCTCCAGTAGATCTGGTTTCCAAACAAATAGTTAAAAACTATCCATTGGACTTTGTTTATAAGTTTGAAGATGTTTCGCTTCCCATCCAGGAAGCTTTAGCAATTCAAAATGTCATGAATAGCGTAGAGTTGGAGGCTATGTACAACAGCCCTTCAAGCCCTTGTTTTATTTTAGAAAACATGCAAATTGAATCAGATAAACATGTCTACCCCTTGGAACAGAAGTCGCTTGGCTTCTTTAGTTAACCTGCAAAGCTCCATACATGTCTATGTCTCTGAAAGGGGTATCGTTAAAGAGAATTGTTGGCCTGGCTAAATAGGCAAGGTGTTTTTGCCATGTGGTTGCCAAATGTGAGAGTTTCACATATCTCTGGAAAGTGTGTCATTAAAGGGAATTGTGATTCTGTGTGAATTGGTGAGGTTTTTTGACATATGTGGGAGACTCACATGGATGACAGAGTCCTGACATACAGTTCCCCATGTCACATGGACATATTTGCCAGATAAAAGATATAAAACTCTAGTTAGTTGAAACAGGATACTAATATTCATGTGTAGCAACGTACGTGGAGATTCACATGGACGACCCCAATGCCTTAAGCCAAAAAATTTGAAAGCATTGCTTCAAACAAGGCATGTACAATGACCCTGACATGATTCGAACACACAGCCTTCTGATCTGGAGTCAGACGCGCTACCATTGCGCCACAGAGTCTTGAAATACAGCTCCCCCTTGTCACAAAGGCATATTTTCCAGGTAAAAGATATAAAACAGTAGGTAGTTGAAATAAGATACCAAGATTCATGTGTAGCAAGCCAAATTGTATTCCTGACATTGATTTCCTCATTTACAAGAAAGAAGAATCCAGTTGCCTTCTCCAGTAGATCTGGTTTCCAAACAAATAGTTAAAAACTATCCACTGGACTTTGTTTATAAGTTTGAAGATGTTTGGCTTCCCATCCAGGAAGCTTTAGCAATTCAAAATGTCATGAATAGCGTACAGTTCGGGGCTATATACAATAACCCATCAAGCCCTTGTTTTATTTTAGAAAACATGCAAATTGAATCAGACGAACGTCTCCACCCCTTGGAATAGGAATCGCTCAGCTTCTTTTGTTAACCTGCAAAGCTCCATACATGTCTATATCTCTGAAAGGGGTATTGTGAAAGAGAACTGTTGGCTTTGCTATATAGGCAAGGAGTTTTTGCCATTTGGTTGCTTCACATGTCTCTGGAAGGTGTGTCATTAAAGGGAATTGTGATAATGGGTGAAGTTTTTTTGACATCAATTGGAGACTCACATGGATGACCCCAAAGCCTTAAGCCAAATAATTTAAATGCATTCCTTCAAACAAGGCATCTACAACGACCCTGACAGATAAAAGACATAAAACAGATAAAAAACACTAGATAGTTGAAACAGGATACTAATATTCATGTGTAGCGACATATGTGGAGACTCACATGGATGACCCCAATGCCTTAAGCCAAATAACTTGAAGGCACTCCCTCAAACAAGGCATGTACAATGACCCTGACGTGATTCGAACATGCAGCCTTCTGATCTGGAGTCAGACACGCTACCATTGTGCCACAGAGTCCTGAAATACAGCTTCCCCTTGTCACAAAGGCATATTTGCCAGGTAAAAGATATAACACACTAAATAGTTGAAATAAGATACCAAGATTCATGTGTAGCAAGCCAAATTGTATTCCTGACATTGATTTCCTCATTTACAAGACAGAAGAATCCAGTTGCCTTCTCCAGTAGATCTGGTTTCCAAACAAATAGTTAAAAACTATCCATTAGACTTTGTTTATAAGTTTGAAGACGTTTCGCTTCCCATCAAGGAAGCTTTAGCAATTCAAAATGTCATGAATAGCGTAGAGTTCGAGGCTATGTAAAACAGCCCATCAAACCCTTGTTTTACTTTAGAAAACATGCAAATTGAATCAGACGAACATGTCTACCCATTATCGCAATTGGCCTGGCTAAAAAGGAAAGGTGTTTTTGCCAAACAGGATACCAATAATCATGTGTATCTACATACGCGGAGACTCACATGGATGACCCCAAAGCCTTAAGCCAAACAATTCAAAGGCTATCCTTCAAACAAGGTATGTACAATGACCCTGACGAGATTCGAACACGCAGCCTTCTGATCTGGAGTCAGAAGCACTACCATTGCGCCACAGAGTCCTTAAATACACCTCACTCTTGTCACAAGACCATAATTGCAAGGTAAAAGATATAACACACTAGATAGTTGAAATAAGATACCAAGATTCATGTGTAGCTAGCTAAAGTGTATTCCTGACATTGATTTCCTCATTTACAAGACAGAAGAACCCAATTGCCTTCTCTAGTAGATCTGGTTTCCAAACAAATAGTTAAAAACTATCCATTGGACTTTGTTTATAAGTTTGAAGACGTTTCGCTTCCCATCCAGGAAGCTTTAGCAATTCAAAATGTCATGAATAGCGTAGAGTTGGAGGCTATGTACAACAGCCCTTCAAGCCCTTGTTTTACTTTAGAAAACATGCAAATTGAATCAGACGAACGTGTCCACACCTTGGAATAGGAGTTGCTTGGCTTCTTTTGTTAACCCGGAAAGCCCCATACATGTCTATGTCTCTGAAAGGGGTATCATTAAATAATACCAATCATGTGTAGCAACATACGTGGAGACTCACATGGATGACCCCAAAGCCTTAAGCCAAATAATTTGAAGGCATTCCTTCAACCAAGGAAAGTACAATGACCCTGACGTGATTCGAACACGCAGCCTTCTGATCTGGAGTCAGACGCGCTACCACTGCGCCACAGAGTCCTGAAATACAGCTTCCCCTTGTCACAAAGGCATATTTGCAAGGTAAAAGGTATAACACACTAGATAGTTGAAATACGATACCAAGATTCATGTGTAGCAAGCCAATTAAAAGTGTACAATCAGTATACTAAAATGTTATAATTAATATGATAGTGAAGTTTTTCTAACTAAAGAAAACTGCATATTTTAAAATTTTATGGTCTGAGAGTGCAATCAAATTCAATTCAAATTTGTTAATCAATACAAATTTTGTTTGATATGTTTCTTAATTAAAAGGTAGATTTCTAACACAGCAAAGTTTGTTGATAGTGCTGGTGTCTGAGCACTTTGCTGAGAAATTGGACACGTGTCCCCAGGTGAGGTGACTGATAAGTGATGAAGTCCTCTCTCTCAGTAGACGACATTGGTTTATTCCGCTATGGCCTGAGGCTTTTTTCATTTCCAAGCAGTCCATCACCTGACAGTTGTCCATCCACAACTCAGAAGTCATTATTTTCCTCTGAAATACTACGAAGAAAGTATTATTCATGTAGCGTTTTGTAAGAGTTTACTTTAAGCAGCAGGAAAAGGGAGCAAAAAAAACTGTCTGAATTCCCAGAATATGTTGTTACCAACTGGTATGTTTGCTCCTTTAAACTGTCGCCATCTTAAGAGTTTCAACCACAATTTGATATGTTCAGCTAGATTTAGTTCTTTAGTTTACTTTGACAAAGTATGCAGTTTTTCATCTGTCAGCAGTTTATTAGTAGCCTCGTGAGACCATCCTGATCTCGCGAGCTTTCAAGATTTCACTCGCTAATCAGTCTGTAGAGACTCTCCGTTAAAGAAAATTTGGAGCCGTTCACCAAACGAACGTCCAATCAGCGTTGGCTTTGAGGCAGGTTGAGGTGTGACGCAAGGAGAAGCGCGACAGTTCAGTCTAAAGAACATGGCGGCTTCAGCCGATGAAACTAGCATTAGCGTGGCTATCGAGCAAGTTTTATCGGAATTACAGAGTATTTCTTCACTGAAAGAAGAGCAAAACACTGCTCTGGAGGCTTTTCTCAGAGGAAAAGATGTTTTTGCTCTTCTCCCGACTGGTTTCAGCAAGAGTTAGATCTATCAATTGGCTCCTGTTCGTCGTCGCTCTGTTAGTACGTCATAGGCTTCGTTGATCTGATTGGTTTATTTGGCCCGTCTATCACCAACATAGGCCAATCAGCTGTCCAGTATTTTCGCCCCTTCCCAAAATTACTTAAACGGAAGGTTTCCAGATGGATATGTGGAGCAAATCCATCTGGTGGAGTCAGGTTAGTTTATTAAGACATACTCCCTGGTTGTCGCAAAAAGTATCTCCGAAGGTTTTTAACGTAAAAGTCCGCTCAGATTTAGAATACAAACTTCCGAAAGTACTTTAAATATAAATTATTACATACTGTTCAATTAATGATAAGTTTTTTTACACTGTAAAAAAACATCTAGAAATCAGGAAAAAAATTCTTTAATTAAGTGATTGATTTCTAGATGTTGATTTGAACCCTTGATTTGAACAGGTAAATAAGACTATCTGCCAAAGGAATGAGTATTTTTACTTGTTTTTTCTTATTTTACATCTAAATTGTCTTTTTCCATTGCCAAAGTGTCTCACTCACCTCCTCAATTCAACAAAAATGCACTTAATTTGAGCAAAAAAGACTTATTTAGATTTCAATTTATTGCAGTTTAATTCAGAGTAATTTTCATGTGAATGTGCTTTACTGGAGGCATCCATGTTTGTCAAAGAACACTACTGCCACCTACTGGTTAGTGACGTCACGGTGCGGTATCGGCTGTTGATCAAGTCCCAGTGCTGTATCTGGTGTTTGTCACAACGCGCTATTATCCAAGTCATCTTGAAAACATTCTTCTTCCAAATGTTGGCTACATATTACGGCTGCTGCTGGGAAGCTGTGGGATCATTTGTAGAGGTGTCATTAAAGTGTTGCGTTCATATGGATTTCTTTTACTCTGAAGTTTTCATCATTTCTATGGAAAGGTCTAGGTTGGACTAATATATGGACTGGGTTCGTGTTTGCATGGCCCCTCCTCTGCTGATTTGATGGTTCTGAATTGACAGACAGATTTCTGTTTTCCAGCTGAGTCCTCAGAGTCAGATCCTGCACCATAGTCAGCCGTGAGCAGGTGGTGATCTTCTCTGCAAACTCTGACGGCGAAGATGAGCCCCATATGTCACAAAATTATTCAGTTCATTGAAAAGCCTTTTAAATTGGGAAGTATTAACCTAAAATACAACTGGCTGACATCTGCTATGGATTTATTGATTGATGCATGGATTGCTTAGGCAGCTGAGGTTCTGTGAAGTTGCCTGGTGTCTGAGAGTTGATTAGCCCGACTTCAGCCTATAGGAAAAACAGAGCGTGTAATATTGAACAGGAAAAATGCTAAAACTGTTTGAACACTCTGTTCATCTGTTTAAGTGTTTTTGCTTGGAAAAAAATGTGCAGTTAAGTCCATACATATCTGGACCCTGGGTTTATGTTGGATATGGATATAGTATACAGACTGATAGCTTTCATTTGAGCCTATCAAAAAAACTGATAGCAGGGTTTAAGGGTTTCCTGGATGAATCTTTTTTAAAAGGACCAAAATATACAGCCAGTGGACACAAAGGCCACTTTGTGGGCAGGTGTGGGTATTTCTTTTATTATTATATTTATGAAATAAGTAAGTAAGTAAGTAAGTAAGTAAAATTTGAGATAAGTAAGTAAGTAAGTAAGTAAGTAAAATTTGAGTTAAGTAAGTAAGTACGTAAGTAAAATTTGAGATAAGTAAGTAAGTAAGTACGTAAGTAAAATGTGAGATAAGTAAGTAAGTAAGTAAGTAAGTAAAATTTGAGATAAGTAGGTAAGTAAGTACGTAAAATTTAAGATAAGTAAGTAAGTCAGTAAGTAAGTAAGTAAAATTTGAGATAAGTAAGTAAGTTAGTACATAAGTAAAATTTGAGATAAGTAAGTAAGTAAGTAAGTAAGTACAATTTGAGAAGAGTAAGTAAGTCAGTAAGTAAGTAAGTAGGAAAGTAAGTAAGTAAGTCAGTAAGTAAGTAAGTAAAATTTGAGATAAGTAAGTAAGTCAGTAAGTAAGTAAGTGAAATTTGAGATAAGTAAGTAAGTAAGTCAGTAAGTAAGTAAGTAAAATTTGAGATAAGTAAGTAAGTAAGTAAAATTTAAGATAAGTAAGTAAGTCAGTAAGTAAGTAAGTGAAATTTGAGATAAGTAAGTAAGTAAGTCAGTAAGTAAGTAAAATTTGAGATAAGTAAGTAAGTAAGTAAGTCAGTAAGTAAGTGAAATTTGAGATAAGTAAGTAAGTCAGTAAGTAAGTAAGTGAAATTTGAGATAAGTAAGTAAGTAAGTAAAATTTGAGATAAGTAAGTAAGTAAGTAAGTAAGTAAGTAAGTCAAATTTGAGATAAGCAGCAAAGATAATTGCAGCCTTAAAGGTATAGAGGTAGATCTTTTATTTCCGGGTGGATCATCTCAATAAGTGGTCCTCCTAACTGTCAGTCATTCTGGTGATATGTTTACATAAGGCCGTCCTACATGATCGTCATGACAGACAGTCATTGAAGCTCACCTTTCTCACCGCTGTTCTTTGAAAATGGATGAGGGTCGTAAGAGAAGAATTGTCTACGAAGAGTATGAGAAGAAAAGAAAGGCCTCAGAAGAGGCAGATATAACCTGCAGTCACAGCGGCCTGACGGCGGCGTCTGATAACAAAGATGGAGCAGGCACCGCGCGGTGGGGGAGGAGTTACGTGACCAGCGGAGAAAAAGCAGTGATGATTTGTCTGAACGGTCAGTTAATTGAGTTCACTATAAAGTCCACTATAGAGTCCCCGCTCTACATAGTGATAGAGGGATTTAGTAGCCTTGTGAGACCATCCTGATCTGAAGGTTTCACTCGCAGATCAGTCTGGAGACTCTCCGTTAAAGAAAATTTGGAGCCGTTCACCAAACGAACGTCCAATCAGCGTTGGCTTTGAGGCGGGTTGAGGTGTGACGCAACGAGAAGCGCGACAGTTCAGTCTAAAGAACATGGCGGCTTCAGCGGATGAAACTAGCGTTAGCGTGGCTATCTAGCAAGTTTTATCGTAATTACAGAGTATTTCTTCACTGAAAGAAATGCTCTGGAGGCTTTTCTCAGAGGAAAAGATGTTTTTGCTCTTCTCCCGACTGGTTTCGGCAAGAGTAGCCTGGCTTGTGGTTGTGTTTTCGTCGTCGCTCTGTTAGTACGTCATATGCGTCGTCGATCTGATTGGTTTATTTGGCCCGTCTATCACCAACATAGGCCAATCAGCTAACCAGTATTTTCGCCCCTTCCCAAAATTACTTCAACAGAAGGTTTTCAGATGGATATGCGGAGCAAATCCATCTGGCGGAGTCAGGTTAGGGATTTAGGGGTTAGAGCGGACATTTGAACACAGTAAGCTTGTATGAGCTGTGAGAGCAGCAACTTTCAAACAGAACATGCACAAGGAGAAATAGGCTCATGCACGCTCTTGCATGCACATTTTTTTAAGAGCGGAGAGGTCGGGGTCTTTTAATAAATCGTGAAAAACCTTCACAATACCTTTAAGAGGATATTAAAGCAAATGCCCTAAATAGTTTGATGGGAATTCCCGAGGTATAGACTAAAGACATTCCGTGAAAGGCAAACATACAGTCACATCTATTCCTGAGAAGAACTGGACTACAGTGCTCTTATGGTGGATTCAGACTGGCCATTTACATGCAAAGTCTTTGGGGGTCGGCGTCGAGAGGTCAAGCGGCGCTTTACAGAGGCGGGAGCGCCTGATCTGAGCATTTTGGCATCTGGTGTAGACTTAGAACTTTCTATTTACCTTCTGAATTGGGGACACCATAAATCGCTGGTCTGTGCATCTCCTACCCAGACCTCAAAGACCAAAAGGCCCTAATAAATGAACTGTTCAATTAAAGCGTTTAAAAGTGAAATTATCTTTGGAAGTCTGTCATATACCAAGTTATAAACATAAAACAACAAAATAAGTTTTATTTCCTGGTACAATTCAATAAGATTCAGAGTTTTTCACTTTCATGTCATCTTTTTTTTATCTTTGAATGTAAGTTGATAGCTCAGATGTGGTATGTTTTTTTTTTAATGTGGTATGCACCGGTGAGTCAAAGATGACATCATCGTCTCACCTGAGGAGTGCATGATTACTCCTCAAGTGGGTGTTTCGGCTTAAGGCAGGTGAGTCACTGGATCGTTGCCCGGCGTCTCGCCAGCATCTGACTGAAAACAACAGCTGACTCCACCGTGAATTCAGATCTGCCCCCCCCACCCCCCCAGCCCTCCAGACAAGCAGAGACATGCTCACTGCACACACTCCCATCTGTTCAAGCTGCTCTGAGCAAACCTTTCTGTCTCCACAAAAAGGAAAAAATCTCCAGCACAGCCGTCATCTTGTTTCTTTGGCATTTAGTGAGACAGACAGAAAGAATTAAAGTTATAATTTGTTTTACACAGAAAAATGTAGCTGTCTTTACGCTTCTATTTCGCTGATATTTCTAAATAAAGTCCAGGGTTACTGAGGACATTTAAAAGTCCCCAACTTAGCAAAGGGAGCCCACATCTGTGCAACTTATTCATAGAATAAATGTAGCTGTTCTGTTTCTGACCTCAGAGGTTATTTAGAGAACAGCCAGCATCAAGAGTGTAAAGGAACCCAGCAGACGGGTTCTGGTTCCATTTAAAGCAGACAAGTTTAAACAGAACTTTCATTCCATTAAGCGTGGCATCTCCAACTCTCTCTCCTTGACTCCTTCACCCCTAGTTCTGCCTGTATAACCTGTTGAGCTGAACCAACCACTGCCAATGTTAGAACATGGTAGTGGCTGCACCATGATGCAGGAATGCTTCTCTACAGAAGAAAGAGAAAAGAGGGTATTGGCTAAAGATATTTCAGAAAGAGGTTTGAACCGAAGCAGGATAGAAGGTTAGGGTTTAGATCCAAGTGCATTTATGAGCTAGAATGGCCTAGTCAAAGTGTAGACATAAATTAAGCTAAGAAACTGTTACAAGACTTTAAATATATATTAAAAATTAGTCAATATGAGCTGTTTGTTCAGTTTGTAAATTAGCAGCTTGTTAGGTTTATTCTTTATACATCATGTGCATTGTTACTTTATTAGGCAAGGCAAGGCAAGGCAAGGCAAATTTATTTGTATAGCACAATTCAGTACAAAGACAATGCAAAGTGCTTTACATGATTAAAACACAGGAAGATAAAACAGAATCAAAGCAAGTAGGAAAAAACAAAAAAAGAATATTAAAAACAGTTGGATCAAAAGAAAATATGTTTTAGTTGAACTGTTTAACTAGAACAGTCGAAGGCAATCCTAAACAAATGTGTTTTTAGCTTTGATTTAAAGGAACTCAGGCTTTCCGCACTTTTACAGTTTTCTGGAAGTTTGTTCCAGATAAGTGGAGCATAGGAACTAAATGCTGCTTCTCCATGTTTAGTTCTGGTTCTAGGTATGCAGAGCAGGCTGGAGCCAGAAGACCTGAGTGGTCTGGAGGGTTGATACACTGATAGCAAGTCTGTGATGTATTTAGGTGCTAAGCCATTCAGAGATTTATAGACTAACAGAAGTATTTTAAAGTCTATTCTCTGAGATACAGGGAGCCAGTGTAGGGACTTTAGAACTGGGGTGATGTGCTCTACTTTCTTAGTCTTAGTGAGGACACGAGCAGCAGCGTTCTGGATCAGCTGCATCTGTCTGATCCACTTTTTAGGCAGACCTGTGAAAACACCGTTGCAGTAATCAATTCTACTAAAAATAAACGCATGGATTCGTTTTTCCACATCATGCTCAGACATTAGTCCTTTAATCCTGGAAATGTTCTTCAGGTGATAGAAAGCCGACCTTGTAATTGTCTTTAAAGGAATAGTACACCCAAAACATGATTAGCCTTCATTTTCTACTCACCCCCATGCTGAACAACACTCTGGAGTACTTTTTTGATATCTCAAATGCATCTGGAGATCTGGGAGGCTTCTTGCTGTCTGCTGACATTCAAATAATGGAGGTCTATGGCGCCCGAGGCAGAAAGGTCCATAAAAGTCCACAAAAAACGTGTCAATATTCCTCCATATTGCTCGTCCAATGTATTCCAAGTGTCCTGAGTGGGTAGCATCCAGAATTTCCTCGAAACAAAGTCATTTAGAATGTTTTTAGAGCATAAACAGTAGTGTATAGGATTTCCTAAAAGCGCGTTCACGAGTCTACGGAAACCGCGGCAGACCAAACCAGACGAAAGTGCGCATTCAGGGTCTGCTCTGCCAATAATGCATGCGTAGAAGAAGAAATGTGCTGTTTACCTGTGCAAAGAAAGAAACAACGAAAGAAAAATGTCTGAGGACTTCAGTGTTGAGGAAGAGCATGAGTTCTTTGCCGAGCTGAATGCGCACTTTCATCTGGTTTGGTCTGCCGCGGTTTCCGTAGCGTCGTGAACGCGCTTTTAGGAAATCCTATACACTACTGTTTATGCTCTAAAAACATTCTAAATGATTTCGTTTCGAGTAAATTATGGACGCTACCCACTCAGGACACTTGGAATACATTGGACGAGCAGTATGGAGGAATATTGACACGTTTTTTGTGGACTTTTATGGACCTTTCTGCCTCGGGCGCCATAGACCTCCATTATTTGAATGTCAGCAGACAGCAAGAAGCCTCCCAGATCTCCAGATGCATTTGAGATATCAAAAAAGTACTCCAGAGTGTTGTTCAGCATGGGGGTGAGTAGAAAATAAAGGCTAATCATGTTTTGGGTGTACTATTCCTTTAAATGCTTTTGGAGGTTCAAGTCTGAATCCAGTACTACACCTAGATTTCGGGCCTGATCAGTGGTTACTATTACTATTAGCCAGATAGAGAGAGTAGAAGGCCTTCCTTCACATTGTGGATGTCACTGTGTGTACGGAGGTCATCTAATCAGGGCAGTCTTCGTGTCTTTAAAGATACACAGGACATGGGCACATCTTGGAGCCGGTCTGATAGAGGAGAGCTATCTGTAACCCTGAAGCATAGAAGCAAGCTGCATGAAGTTCAAGACATGGATGGCGTGTCAGTTTCTGATACGGACAGCTAAACATCAACATGGTGCAACACATAGACTCATGAGCTATAAGAAGCAGGTGATGACATCGTTCGGGGCTCAATCTTTGCCGGACGCTCGCGGACGTGATTTTTGAGCCCACAGCTGTGCTAGCTCCAAGCATTTTCTCTGTCCTGTAACGACCTGATTTGGAATAAACTCTGTTACTTTTTTACTCCTGTTTTATAGTCCTTTTTACATGTTATTACCCAGTTTGAGTTAAGAGTAGTAAATAACTTGCTCCCAGGAAAAGAACCGTGAGGAAGCCACCGGGGAGCAACGGCTTTCATTTAGGGGACATAACTTCCTCATTTTAACAAGCTGTAATTGAATTTATTTCAAATATATATTGCATCAGTCAACTGAACAGATAGTTCTCCACACTTTACAGATTTTTACTTGTACATTTTTAAGACATTGTGTTGTTAACACTTCATAAGTGATTAATTACATAAAATCTCAATAAAATTGAGGATTTTTGATCAATAGAGACCTAAGATACAAACAGAAACATTTCAAAGGAAAAAAAATCTTCATATAAAACAGAAATCCTCTGTGTTTTGTCACGTTTGTGTTTAATGATGCTGTTTTTTTTTTGTTTTTTTCCCCTGATTGCTCTGGAGATGTAATGCATCAAAGCGACAGGCCAATCAGAAGCCCATCCACTCTTCATCCAATATGATTAACTGTAATTAATCTGCACTCTGAATGAGGTGTGAAGTGTGGCGAGTCGCCTCGTTCATCTTCGTTATGCAACCTTTGGGGAGGCGAGGAGTCCCCGTCCTGCTGCTCAGTCAACCTGAAACTCTAATTGGACCTAATTTACTAATTTATCTGCTGGGAAACTGGAAGTTTTAACAGAAATAAAGAAAAGAGAAGCTACAGGCTTGACCTAAAACCCAGAAGAACAGAGTTTTGGTTCTCAATCTGTTTGCACCTGACAGAGGAGCGTGTCATGAAACGGGTCGGATCTAATGATTGATTCATTTATTATTGGATTCCTCTGCTTCAGTCTCCATTCTCAGGACTGGTTAGCAGAATGAAGCTTGTCACCTTTATTAAATGGGAAATAAAAATATCTTTAAAACATAAAATTCCTTAAAACAACCAGAGGAGCGTATAAAGCAATCACAATAGTGTGATTATTAATCCCAACCATGCATCTATTTAAAGAAAAAGCGCATAGCTGTGATCGCGGGCGTGTATGGTTATTCCAGGGCTCTTGAAGGCAGCACCGCATGTAGAAAAACACGTCCCGTCTCCCCATCTGACTGCTCTTGTACAAAAACGATGCTCCCTCGCTCTGTTTTGGGATGCTGGTGAAGATTCTGTCAGGATTTGTTTGTGGATAGTGGACCCAAAAGCAGAGGCAGGAAGTCAGAGGTGAATTTATAGTAGATTTAATAATGAGTTACTGGAAACAGAGGCAAGTTATCCAAAAATCGAAATGTAATCAAAGTCCAAGACAAACAAGAAACCAGGAGTCCAAAAACTTCAAAAGTTCTAAACATGAAAATAAGTAAAACGAACCAGAAACAATGAAGACTTTAGAAGAATTACTGTAATCACGAGGAAGGCTCAGAGAGACAAGTTGGAGGAAGATTGACGAGGTTAGACGGTGTTTGACGAGGACCCAGCAAAGAGGAACTGAAGAGAGAGGGCTTATAGGAGACTGAGACAAAGAGAGGGCTAATGAGGAAACTGGGAGCAGGTGTGCACAGAACAAGAGAGGGAAAGAGCTAGGGAAGAAGGAGAACATAAGAGGGCAGCAGAGAGCAACAAATAGAAACCTGGAAATAACAAAATAATAATTAAACCACTAGGACTATAAAACATGGAGAAAAGAAAACTAAACACTCAAAAGAAAACATAACAGAACCCAGACTAGGACAGTAACTGGGAAAAAAACCAAAGAACACAGCAAAATTAAAAAAAACCCCACTAACACTAGAAAACAAGGACTAAAGCAAGACTGAACACTAAAAAGAAAATATAACAGAACCAAGACTAAGACAGTAACTGAGAAAAGAATCAAAGAACTCAACAAACTAAGAATTAACCCACTAAAACTAGAAAACAAGGAGCAAAACAAAACTGGATACTCAAAAGAAAAACATAAAAGAAACCTGACAGATTCTCAGTTATCCAGGTCATAAAAAGTTCCAAAAAAGTCAAAAAACAGTACAGTGGACTTTGTTTCCAAGTTCGAAGACATTTCGCTTCCCATCCAGGAAGCGAAATGTCAGAAATAGTGTTGAGTTCCAGGCTTTACAGAGTGGACTAGGGGTGTAAATAATAATCGTTTTGTATCGATGCATCGATCCAACAGCCGACGATCCGATGCATCGATACGTCCGCAAGAGAATCGATTCATGTTTTTTTTTTCCTTCGGCCTATTTTTATCAATTTGCTCCTGGGCGTAATTCTCCCTCCCGTGCTGCGGTGGCGCTAAACCTATTTTGCCCTCCTACCTCGCTTCCTGGTTATACTCTTACAGCAGTGTGTTGCAGTGAGCTTGATGTAGACATTTTTAAATTATGCTCAATATTGAAGCGTGGTCTGAGCTACACGCTGTGGGTCTAGATACGGCCGAGGCGGCGAGGAAGTGGGGGCGAGTTTAGTCCGACGACGAAGGGACATGAGGGCCAAAAAGAGCGGAGATCCAGATGGAAAAAGGGTCCCAGCGTTCTTGCGCAGCTCGCTCCTCTAGCGGGTCAAACTTCACGAGTTGTTTTCCGCAATTTCGGTCATAAAAACAAAACAAGCCGGCCTCCTGTCTGCGGCACTGTCTGCGGTCAGCTACGATTTGGGAGAGGTGCAGCGGAGCATCTGTTGAGGGTCTGATGGATCTGATATGTCCGATTTTTAGCTCCTATCCTAGTCTCGTCTAATTGTTATAACTGAAGCCGGGCATAAACTGCGCAATTTTTTTCAATCATTGCACGCAGCTACAGCACAAACCGCACAGTACAGTTTGAGTTGACAGCTCACGATGTATGTTCTCACACCGTGCGACCAGACGCTCTGATGCGATCTACCTTCTCACACTGTACGTCTAAAAATCCCGTCGGACTGGCTCCGCAATAAGACGGCGCTACTGGTACCGGAAGCCAAAAGAGAGGAAGTGGAATATGAAGCTCGATAAGTCAACGACATATTTGGACAAAACGATGTGGCTACTACGGTCTGTCAATTTTACAGAAAGAACTCCATTTCCCTTGAATTGTGTTTTCGTCTGAGGAGAGGAATCCTTGTTTGCCCACGACCACCCTACGATAGCCAACTGAATATCAAACATGTTTGATTTTCTACCGACCTTACGATTCCTGATCAGGAGGTGGTTGTGAGAGTCTCATCGCCCCTCCTTACCCCCAGTACACTACAAGACGTACAACGTAAAATCAGGCTGAAAGTCGGTCCAATGGAAAAAAATTTGCACGACTGGAAAATAGGCCAAAAAAGGGCAAAAAAATCATACAATGTACGCCTGGCTGAAGGTCCCCTGCCAGAAGCTAGTGCTGTAGTAGGAGGGCTGTGACGTGAAAAAGTTTAGAAGCCTAAAGGGCTGGTTATCCTCCTGGAGCACTGTGTCACAGTTAGCTTGTTGCAGGCATGACGCAGATGTTTTTGATTTATGCAATGCAAGAGGAACAGTCACACACTAGCTAGGATTGTGGGCGTCTGTGTGTCGGTTAGGTGAGGTTGTTCGCCGTCTACAACCCCTCATCCAATGCCGGACAAACACAGTGTTCACCCGTGAGTGTTTTCTCCGAAAGACTAGTCGTGGTGCTGCGTGTTTTCGGCTTCGGGTGCAAACCAATAGAACGTCGCACAGAGCTACAAACTAGCATCCTGCACGGTGTCTGGGATAGGGGTGTAAATCACATCCATCATGGCGATTCGATTCAGTATCGATTTCCTGATCCAACGATTCGATTATTTTCGATACTCAAGAATACACCACGATTCGATTCGATTAATCGATTAATTTTTCTTTTCTTTTTTTTTTTTTTACACCTTACAGGCTAAACAAAGTTGAAATAAATCAATGAAAGCTGTAATATCGTTATGCTTTTTTTTTTTTTTAGAAACAACAGCAAATAACAGAAGTAGAAAAGTTGCATCAAAAAATACTGCAAAAATCAGTGCAATGAGTGCAATGCAATACCTCGGCTCCAGATGTCCCGCCCCCTCCACAGACGCTCCGCTGCTCCTCTCCCACATTGTAGCTGACCGCAGACAGGAGGCCGGCATGTTTTGTTTTTATGGCCGAAATTACGGAAAACAACTCGTGAAGTTTGACCCGCTAGAAGAGCGAGGTGCGCGAGAACGCTGGGACCCTTTTTCCACCATCTCCGCTCTTTTTGGCCCTCATGTCCCTCCGTCGTCGGACTAAACTCGCCCCACTTCCTCGCCGCCTTGGCCGTATCTAGACCCACAGCGTGTAGCACAGACCACGCTTCAATATTGAAATTAATTTAAAAATGTCTGCATCAAGCTCACTGCAACACACTGCTGTAAGAGTATAACCAGGAAGTGAGGTAGGAGGGCAAAATAGGTTTAGCGCCACCGCAGCACGGGAGGGAGAATTACGCCCAATGGATAAAAATAGACCGGAGGAAAAAAAAAACATGAATCGATTCTCTTGCGAACGTGTCGATGCATCGGATCGTCGGCTGTTGGATCGATGCATCGATACAAAACGATTATTATTTACACCCCTAGTCTGGGATAGTGTCCAAGGTGTGCCAGGCGTTGTGGACGGCACTACAGCTAGAGTTTCTGCCATTAGGTACCAAACAGTAAAAACACACAGTGTAGAGCGGATGTAGAAATGACCAATCAGAGGCCTCCTTTCACTCCTCCCTGCGACGCTATCTGCGGCACTGTCTACTGTCACCTACAATTTTGGGGAGGTGCACCAGAGTGTCTGCAGAGTTTCTGAGCATAAACCAGGCGTTTAGATCTCTCAGTTTATATTTACCAAGAAACAGAATGATCTTCCTTTAGACTTAAGTCATAAAAACACGAGCTGCATCCATGACTCATCTCTAAAACAGCAGAACAACCATTCATTCATCATAAATGATGAGGCTGCTGATGATAGAGAGGAGGGTTGGAAAAAAAACACAAACCATAGAGAAGACCTTTTTTATGGGAAGATGAGAGTGAACTCTAATGTTAGCCCCCCCAAACGGAGGCGTTTTCTGTCTACTGAGCTTTACGACATTGCCTAACGACGCTTTGGCACCATCAGAAATCAGCCTGAGCAACACGCCGCGGCGCTAGCAGATATATGATCCCCGCATTAAAGAAAAAATACCAGATTAACTGATATTTCACACAAAGCTCTTAATTATGAAAAAGAAAGGTCACAGTGAATATTAATCATTTTATTCAGGGCAGAATGATTCAGGAAGGCGGAAGCAATTAGCCTGAAGATAGAAAGAGTGACTTTGCAATGACTGAAAATAAAAGTTTATGATGTTAGAAATTTAACAGGTATTATCCTAGTTTCTCATCGGTGAAGGTCGACTCTGACTCTGTAAATTACTGCCGGTTATTACCAGCCGGCTCCACAGCCTTTTTTTTCCTGTTCTGTTTCCCGTCTGTAGGGCAGACTTTCCACATAAGTTGAAGGAGAAGTTTAAAGGAAGGCTTATTCTTCCTCATGAACCTCTGAGATCACCTGATATTTGCACAAATATTAAACAAAAATATCTCAGATAAGGAGATGAGAAGATTAAAAGTTCTTTGGGTCTATTAAAACTAGGTAGAAATGAACCAGAGGCAAACCTGCTATAGGTGACTTCATGCTGTTAAAGTTTATGCTGTTTAATTCAATGCTTTCAATTAAGTAATTACAGAATGTTCAATACAGGGGAAAAGTTTAACAGGTTTATTGAAAGGATCAATGGGTTGGATTCAGGGTAACTCAGTGAGCTGGTGAACTGGAACTGGAAATGAGAAGGGAAGTTCACGGAGATTAGTTCAGTGTCTGTGGGAACTTTGAACGACGTCTTGCAAAAACAGAGATAAACGGGACTCACGTATGCAGAGAAGGGTTTCTTCCCAGAATCCAGACGGTGTGGGTTAATCCAGAGATTGTGGGGCTCGTTGGAGGGCGGACAGGTTTTGGTTTGGTTGGTTCCTGAGGAGCAATGGAGCGGACTGCCACTTGGATTTCCAGGAGTACTTGAACGGGACGTGTGGAGATAAATCCCCTGCTCAGTGTGAGGCTCAAACAAATCCTTCCAGGAGGGAGAAGGCCAGAAATCCTGTTTGCAGGATGACTTCCTGCCAAAAGGCAAAAGACAAAAACAACGTTAGAACTCAGAGAAACAAAGAAATCGAGGTAGTGACAGTCCACCGCTTAAATACTCCTCAGTGATGAGCCAACCAGCCGCAGGTGTGCAGGAGGACCAACGAGGACAGGGCACCACCTGGTGGTGGAGGGAGAGAAAAACACCAAAACACAACCCACACAAACTGGATTCCTAACAGGATGTGTGCATTGATGACTGAAAGACATCTTCTGCCTCCATTTATCTGTTTACTCAATGTGTTGAATTCATGTTAATGTGGATTTAAAGACATTTCAATTAGTTGACAAAATTACAGGTGGGAATATAAAAAATATATATATAATCAACCAAACTTTCATGACCCCCATGCAGTACATCTGTGGAGTCCCTAGGGGTCGCAGACCCCCTGTTGAAGACCTCTGGCGCAGACAAAAAAAAAATGTATCTGCGTTAACTGTGACACACACTCAGACGACCTGGTTTCTGAGCATAAACCAGGCTTAAGCTTGTTTCACGCTGAACCCAGCAATGGTGAAATGGATGTCAGGTGTGGAAAGTAGTAACTAGAAGGGAGCAACAGAGAGTAGCTAAAAAAATACAATATTGATTAATATAAGACAAAATGGAAAAGAAACCAATGACAAACTAAACAGAATGACATAAAAAACCAGAAACTCAAAAAGAAACTTAAACTTAATGACATTTTTTACATAGCAGTTTATTCCATATAAAACAAATTAAATGTAACAAAAATCATAGCTTAGCTGGGTGTTTTTCCACTTTTAAATAACTTAAATTGACAAATTTACCTAAAATGCTTTTGATTTCAACTGAGTCAGAATTAGAAATTCTGACTGTAGCTTATAAGTGTTTATTGGCTTGCTTCCCCTTTATTTGATTATCACTATGAACTTTCTTAATATATTATCAAAAATGCTTTTTAGCACAATATATTCTTAAAATGTACAAAACACTAATGCAATAAGCTTATTGGGCCATTTGAACGCAGTATTTGAGAACATTCTATACCAAGAAGTTCAACTCAGACAGGAAAATCTGCAATAAAACTGCTTCTTGGATGTTTTCTCACCCCTAAACAGGAGTTTTAATGATGTTAGAACGTTACCTTCAACACCTATACTACTTGAAGACATTATACTTTGTTTTTATCACACATGTCTTTCTTTTTTTAACCAACACCAAGGAGAAGAGCTGTGCTTCGTGCTGCATGGAGCGAAGTAAAGCTACAGTATCCGCCTTCCTACATACTACTTATCATGATCTTTTTTAAAGGTCTGACCCAAAATGCAGAAGACCAAACAGAGAGACCAGGGAAAAGTTTAACAGGTTTATTAAGAATATTGAGATGAGTCCAGTGCTGCTCTGAACACTGTCAACCTGGAACTGGAAAGTGAGGGGTAGACACTGCGGTTAGTTCAGGCTCAGTGGGAAATTAGATTCTTTGGTTTGAATTGGACGAATAGGTTGCAGACTCACCTCCAGAAAAAGGGTGTCTTTTATGGAATCCATTCTGTGTGGAATGTTCCAGAGATTGTCTTGTTTGGTGTTGGGCGGACAGGGTTTACTCAGACTGCGGTTGTTCCTTGGTGAACGGAGAAGCTGACTGCCACTCAGATTTCCTGCGGTACTTGAATGGGCTGAGGTGCAGATGAAACCTTTGCTCGGTGTGAAGCTCAAACGACCTCTTGGGAAGAGTGGATCCAAACTTCCTGTTTGGAACCCCAGCCCAGTTAGAAGCTCAGTTGATCCTTCCAGGGAGAGAAGGTCCAGTTTGCAGGATGACTTCCTGCCAAGAGGCAAAGACAAAAAAAAAGGCTCAGGTTGACACAGCAGAACTCAGCTTGGCTTGGGTACCCAAAACTGGCAAACAAAGACTCAGGTTAGACTCTGCTAAACTAAGCATGGCTAGAGTACCCTGTATTGGCAAACACTCTGGCGTCGAGGTAGTGGCAGTCAGCAGCTTAAGAACACTCCACAGGTAATGAGGCAATGAGCTGCAGGTGTGCAGGGAGACCCAATGAGGAAGGGGCACCACCTGGTGGAGGAGGAAAGGAAACACAAAAAAAGACCACACAAACTGGGTTCCTGACACTACTTCCTGTTACCCGTCACAATAAAGTTTCATTTTTCAGAATATCGCTCTGCTTGGTTTGGATGTGTGTTTTATTTTTGGTTAATAAAAGCTTTTTTTAATTTTTCAATTGGATCATAACAAAGCAGAAAAGATCCCAGTCCTATTTTATTTTATTACTTAAGAAAATGTTGAGCTAAATTAGTAAATTTCTCCACTGTGACATAAATAAAGTCAGTTTAATCTATTTTCATGTACCACTTGCAATACCTTCACGGACCCCTAGGAGTATGCACTGCTGTACACCACTCCATCTGTTTGCCTATAGGTTAGATGCAGAACTTTGACTGTATTTATATCTTTTATCTGATAAATAAAATTTAGGCTGCAGTGATTAGCCTCCATTTGTCCTGTTTAATGATTTCAACAAATTCCAGTCTTCGAATAAGTACCAGAACATCCATGTTTAGCTAATTATTCATTCTGAACCGTCCTCTGGCTAACCTGCTCACTAAAAAATTATTCATTGAATTTGACTACATAACAAGAATCTAATGAATTAGAAACTTTCTGCATGATCTGATCATCTGTGCATATAAAATCTGTTTTTCTTCTAAATTTAAGATGAAATTTACTTTAAATTGGTGCTATAAGGTGAAATATTTCCATCCCCGTAGTGACATTCAAAGCTCCTGCTTAAATGTCCAACATTGTCTCTGGTTCATGTGTCCATCTTAGCTACTAAACGTTCTCTGTCGCTGTTGTTTACAAACCTCCTCAAGCACACAGCCGATAATCTGTTAAAGCAACGCACTCGTATCTCTTCTTCTTCATCATCTACTTGTTTTCCACCACGCAGATGGTGAAATTAACTTTTCGAACTTCCTGCCAATTAGAAGCTGGTGCAGGAGGAAGGGGGTGAGGCGGAGACAGATGGAGACGGAGGGACATGAAAAGAGACTTCCTGCTGAGTTTGGGGGAGGCAGATTGTGCCGTAAACCATCAGCATCAAACTCATGAGTCCGTCGCTCCTCCTGATGATTTCTCTCCTTGTTTGGAATGGAGCCAAACCCTCCTCATCTTATATTCCTCCTTCAGCCCATCATCTCTGTATCCCTTCCTCCCGCCTGCAGGCTTTGGATGTCAATGTTCTTGCATGAACGTTTTCCTTTCACCCTCAGGATGAGGAAACCAATGCAGCTGGACTCCTTGGAGCTGTCCAGCACCTGATGACTGGATGCTTGCATTAATAAAACAACAAACATTTGTTTAGAAATATTGCAAAACTGAAGGTCATTCCCATGAGATTTGGGCTTTTTTCTTTTATTAATCTTACATTAGTGTAATAGTACTATTAGTGTGTCTTACTGCATGTGTTTGAAATAGTTTAATTTAAACACTAAAACTCAAACCAGAATCAGATTTCCACCTCCATCCCAACCTTCTAAAATCAGGATGGGATTTTTTGGGTCATTTAGTATTAGTATTTCTTTCTGTCAGGGTTCTGTGTTCCACAGGTGGTTGTTGTTGACAGGTGGGCGTGGCCCCGCACCTGCGCCTCAATGAGGCTGCTCGGCTGAGCTTAAGTGGAGCATTCAGTCAGCTGAAGAACACCAGAATGATAAACCGTTATGGTACTTCTAGGCCTCTGTCCTGTCGACAGATCTCTGAAACCTGATGTTTTGGATTCACACTGGTTCCTTCAGCTGCTCCTCGAAGCTGCTTCTGCTGCAGGGCTGTTCAAGCAATGATTTATGCTTCGAAACTAGGTAATCTGCGTCGGTGTTACGGTGAACCCAGAGAAGTCCCCGGCACCTCCGCACCTCAGAGATATCCGCAGACAGGAGGCCTCTGATTGGTCAGATCTACCATATGTCAAATAAAATAAAATAAACATCCTTGAATCTTTTATTGGCTGGCCTGTCTCAGTGGCTGCAGGTGCCAAACCTTTACAGACTTACAGACTAGTTTTCTCATAGTAGCTTCATCTGGTCTGTTCCTGTTTGGCTGTGACTCCATCCTGGAGAGAAATATCAGCTGTGCTGCTGCCATCAACACCTTTGTTTCTAGATGTTGGAGCTTGGCCTGTTTTCCAGTGTAGTCCTGTTTCTCTGACTGTGACTAACTGGATGTGCTCTCTTCATCCTCTGACATGGGAGCTGGCTCGGAGCTCGTCTGCCTGGCTGTGTGTTTCCTGGACGGGGCCGCCTTTTATAGTTGCCCTTTTTTAAATCTCCGCTTCTGTCTGTGTGTCTGCTTCCGGCTCCTTGAACCTGTTAGGAATCCAGTTTGCGTGGGTTGTGTGTTGTTTGTGTTTTCTCCCTCCACCACCAGGTGGCGCCCGGTTCTCGTTTGCCCTTCCACACACCTGCGGATGGTTGCCTCATTATCTGAGGACTCTTAAGCTGCTGACTGCCACTACCTCGACGCCACAGTGTTTGCCAGTTTTGGGTACTCTAGCCAAGCTTGTCATGATGGGTTCACTAAAGGCGACCCAAGAATGCAGAACACCACTGACGGACACAGGGATGAAAGTTTAACAAGTTTATTTATGCACAAGCACACAGATTGTACTGGTTCTGGTTCGGGTTCTGGTTCACCGGAGTCTGCGTGAGAGACAGTTCAGTTAGCGTTGCCAACAGAGGTTTGATTTCCTGAAGTTCACTGATTGTACCTTGAGGGTTCTTGAGGTTAGCTTTGGGAGAGTCACTGTTGGTTCTGGAGAAGAGTTCATCAGCAGAGTCCGTTTGCTGCTTCAGCGTCTTACGTCTACAATGAACAGACCTTGGCTTTGGGATTCCCAGCTCTAGTCCAGAGCTGCTTGTAGGTTCTCTGAGAATTCTTCAGGTTTGGCTCTGAGGGTCGGCTCGGCAGGTTAGCTCTTCCTGAGCTTTCACTGAGGAGACACAGGTTTCCTAGAAGACAGAGACAATGGTTAGAATCCAAACTGGATTCAAAAGTCATAGAGTTACACTGAGGATCTAGGCTTAAGCGCTGACCAACTGGAACAACACTGCGGCGTTGAGGCAAGGTCTGAAGACAGCTTAAGTAGTGGATCCTCTGATGATCTTGATGAGCTGCAGCTGAGCAGGAGGCTCCCTCAGAGGATCCACGGCGGACTCTGCTGGAGAAAGGTGGAATTTCTCCAGCTCCCAACAGTACCCCCCCTTCAACGACCGCCCCTTGGCGGTCCGGAAGAGGTTGATGGACAGGAACGCTCGTACTCCTCGATAAGGGCAGGATCGAGGATGTACGAGCCCGGAACCCACTGGCGATCCTCCGGTCCGTAGCCCTCCCAGTCGACGAGGTACTGCCATCCGCGACCTCGTCGACGGGAGTCCACAATGCGACGGACAGTGAAGGCCGGATGACCATCGACCTCCAGGGCGGGTGGTGGGGAGTCGGACGGTGGGCACAGAGGGCTCGAAGAGACAGGCTTGACTTGAGACATGTGGAAGGTAGGGTGGATTCGGAGGGACTGAGGTAGTTGGAGACGGACGGCTGAGGGGTTGATGACTCGAGTGATCTTGTATCTTGTAGACCCTAGCCCCTTGAGGGGGATGTCTCGAGTGGACAGCCATACCTCCTGGCCCTCTGTGTACTCGGGAGCGGGACGTCTCCTGGCGTCGGCGAAGCGTTTTATGGACTCTGATGACTGGTTGAGGGTGGCGATGGTTTCCCTCCAGATTCTTTGGCAACGGCGGATGTGTTGGTTTACGGACTGGACCGAAATCTCTCTCTCGTCTGCGGGGAAAAGAGGTGGTTGGTAGCCGAGACTAACCTGAAACGGGGATTGTCCGGTGGATGCAGATCTGAGGGAGTTATGTGCGTATTCTATCCAAGGGAGAAATTGGCTCCAGTCCACGGGATTGTTCGAAGTGAGGCAGCGAAGGGTTGATTCCAACTGCTGGTTCATTCTCTCAGTCTGACCATTAGATTGGGGGTGGTAACCAGAGGTGAGAGAGGGTTTGCAGCCGAGAGCAGAACAGAAAGCCTTCCAGACCTGGGAAATGAACTGAGGACCCCTGTCCGAGAGGATCTCTTGGGGAATGCCGTGTAAACGGAAAACATGCTGGATGAGGAGCTGGGCTGTGTGGAAGGCCGTGGGAAGTTTTCTAAGGGGAATAAGATGGCAGGACTTCGAGAAACGGTCAACAATGGTGAATATGGTGGACATACCTCGAGAGACGGGGAGACCGGTGACGAAATCAATGGCGATATGAGACCAAGGACGCGAGGGAACAGGAAGTTGCTGAAGCAGGCCAGAAGGAGGTTGGTGTGAGGCTTTGTTACGGGCGCATGTGGGGCAAGCCAACACACACTCCTTGACGTCCCTATGGAGAGTGGGCCACCAGAAGCGTCTTGAGATGAGGGCTACAGTTCTGCTGACTCCTGGATGAGCAGAGAACTTGGCGGCATGCATCCAATGGATGAGACGGGACCTGACGGAAGATGGAACATAGGTTCGGTTAGTGGGACCGTTACCTGGATCGGGTTCAGTGGCCAGGGCTGAGTTGATGAGGTCAGTTATTTCCCAGTTGACCACCCCCACTGTGCAGGAAGCCGGAAGAACAGGTTCAGGTGTCTCGGGATGATCGACAGAGTAGAGACGAGAGAGAGAATCGGGTTTGACATTCTTGGATCCGGGTCTGTAGGAGATGATGAGATTGAACCGAGAGAAGAAAATTGACCACCTGGATTGGCGGGGATTTGCTTGCTTGGTTGACTGGATGTAAGCCAGGTTCTTGTGGTCAGTCCAGACTAGAACCGGATGCTCAGCTCCTTCCAGCCAATGTCTCCATTCTTCCAACGCCAGTTTAATGGCCAGAAGCTCTCGGTCACCCACATCGTAATTTTGCTCTGTAGAAGAAAGTCTACGGGAGAAGAAAGCACAAGGGTGTATCTTTTGATCTGAATCAAGTCTCTGGGATAGGACTGCTCCAACACCAGAATCTGAAGCATCCACCTCAAGAATAAACTGCTTCGCTGGGTCAGGTTGCATAAGCACAGGTGCTCTGGAAAACAAGGACTTTAATTTATCGAACGCTGCTTGAGCAACAGGAGTCCACTGAAAAATGCGTTTGACAGAGGTCAGAGAAGTTAATGGAAGGGCGGTCTGGCTGTAGTTTCTGATGAACCGACGATAGAAGTTAGCAAAACCTAGAAACCTTTGTAGCTGTTTGTGGTTCTCTGGAACTGGCCAGTCTAAAACTGCCCTAATCTTGTCCTCAGATGGTTTTACCTGGCCGCCCTCGAGCACAAACCCCAAAAAGATGACTGAAGGTTGATGAAATTCGCACTTCTCGGCTTTCACGAACAGCTTGTTCTCCAGCAGTCTCTGCAAAACAAGGCGGACATGTTTCTTGTGTTCATCGAGGTTCTTGGAGTAAATGAGTATGTCGTCAATGTACACAAAAACAAATACATTGAGGAAGTCTCTGAGAACATCATTTACGAGGGCCTGGAAGCAGGCTGGAGCGTTAGTTAGACCAAAGGGCATTACTAAATATTCGAATTGGCCCAAGGGTGTTTTGAAGGCAATTTTCCATTCATCGCCTTCACGGATCCTAAGGAGATGGTAAGCGTTTCTTAAATCCAGTTTAGAAAACACTGTAGCTCCCTGTACGGGTTCGAACGCAGAGGCAAGGAGAGGAAGTGGGTATTTGTTCTTAACTGTAATCTGGTTCAAACCTCGGTAATCGATACAAGGTCTAAGGGAACCATCCTTCTTCCCCACGAAGAAGAAACCGGCGCCCAATGGAGAGGAAGACGGGCGGATCATTCCAGCAGCTAATGATTCGTTGATGTATTTTTCCATGGTTTCTCTTTCGGGCTTGGAAATATTATACAATCTGCTGCTGGGTAGAGGAGCACCAGGTAAAAGTTCAATGGCGCAATCGTATGGTCTGTGTGGAGGTAGGGACGTCGCACTGACCTTACTGAAGACAGGGGCTAGGTCATGGTACTCAGAAGGAACTGAAGAAAGGTCAGGAGAGTCCATCTCCCCCCCACCTCTAGGAGAGCCCACCAAGAGGGCAGCAGAACGAAGGCATGTCTAATGGCATGAGATGGACCATGATTCCAGGTGATGTTCAGTCCAGTTAATGTGAGGATTATGCTTCTCCAACCATTCGAAACCAAGCACCAGCGGGGAACATGCAGAGGGAAAAACAAAAAATGTTATAGTCTCTCGGTGGTTACCTGACAGAAGTAGCTCGAGGGGCTGAGTTTGATGGGTAACTTGATGGAGTCTTTTTCCGTCAATAGCGGATACACTGAGAGGCTGAGTCAGAGGAATGGTTTCAATTTGGAGTTGCTGGACGAGGTTAGAATCGATTAGGTTACGTTCACAGCCTGAGTCGATGAATGCAGAAAAAGAGAGGTTTTGATTAGCACAGAACAACGTGGCAGGAAGTAACAGGAGGAGATTTCTTAGTGTTTATATGGCCCGCCAGACTCCTCAGATCCTCTGGCGGGCCCAGGCTTTTGATTTAGCCGGGCAGGAAGCGATGAAGTGTCCACTCTCACCACAGTAGAGTTTGCTTAGAAAACGCCTTTGCCTCTCCTCAGGAGTGAGCCTAGTGTGTCCCACCTGTATGGGTTCGACATCCCTTTCGCTCGAATGAGAGGCCTGAATAGGCAACGGTAGAGACTGGGACTTAGGTCTCAGAATGGGCAGCTGTTCTGTAGAGGAAAAACAAACAGTCACGTTATGTGAGGCAGAAGAAAGTGTATCCTGGTTCTTTGAACTGTTTCTGGCACGAATTCTATTATCCAATCTAATGGAGAGGCGAATTAGATCTTCGAGGGTAGCAGGTTCGTCGAGGGTTGCGAGCTCATCTTTAATGTGCCCATTTAATGCCATGAAAAAGGCTCCCTTTAGAGCGCTTTGGTTCCATCCGGAAGCTGCCGCTTTAACCCGGAAGTTAATGGAAAATTCAGCCACCGAAGAGTTTCCCTGTTTTAGGTTAAAAAGAGCTCTGGAATCAATAGTTTGGTCAGTTTCTTGGTTGAATACCTGGGTAAATTCAGAGATGAAATCAGAGTAGTAGCAGTTTAAGCTATCGTCAGCGGCAAACCTTGCCTGAGCCCATTCCAAGGCTCTTCCTGTTAACTGTGAGAGAATGAAAGTTATCTTCTTGTAATCCGTGGAAAAGCTGCCAGGGGAGTTCTGAAAAATCAATCGACATTGAAATAAAAATCCTTTGCAATCTTTCATGTTACCAGAAAATCTTTCTGGGAGACTAGGACGGAACTCTGATGACGTCACTGCTGGTGACCTAGGAGGAGGGACTGGACCCGGAAATGGTTGTTGTACCGATGCAGCATTAGCGCTGTTCACGTAGTTAGCAAAGCTTTGAATAGCTTGAGTTTGTCTTTCTATGTGGGTGTTTAACTCATGTAGAGCCAGGCCGTGTCCATGGATCTGGGCAGCCTGTTCCTCTAGTCAACGGATGTAGTGATCTGCTGGGCCTTGAGTTTGGCCGCAGTGTTCTGTCATGATGGGTTCACTAAAGGCGACCCAAGAATGCAGAACACCACTGACGGACACAGGGATGAAAGTTTAACAAGTTTATTTATGCACAAGCACACAGATTGTACTGGTTCGGGTTCGGGGCCTGGATACTGGTTCACCGGAGTCTGCGTGAGGGACAGTTCAGTTAGCGTTGCCAACAGAGGTTTGATTTCCTGAAGTTCACTGATTGTACCTTGAGGGTTCTTGAGGTTAGCTTTGGGAGAGTCTCTGTTGGATCTGGAGAAGAGTTCATCAGCAGAGTCCGTTTGCTGCTTCAGCGTCTTACGTCTACAATGAACAGACCTTGGCTTTGGGATTCCCAGCTCTAGTCCAGAGCTGCTTGGAGGTTCTCTGAGAATTCTTCAGGTTTGGCTCTGAGGGTCGGCTCGGCAGGTTAGCTCTTCCTGAGCTTTCACTGAGGAGACACAGGTTTCCTAGAAGACAGAGACAATGGTTAGAATCCAAACTGGATTCAAAAGTCATAGAGTTACACTGAGGATCTAGGCTTAAGCGCTGACCAACTGGAACAACACTGCGGCGTTGAGGCAAGGTCTGAAGACAGCTTAAGTAGTGGATCCTCTGATGATCTTGATGAGCTGCAGCTGAGCAGGAGGCTCCCTCAGAGGATCCACGGCGGACTCTGCTGGAGAAAGGTGGAATTTCTCCAGCTCCCAACAAAGCTGAGTTTAGCTGAGTCTGTCTGAGTCTTTTCTCCCTGAGCCCTAACCTTGTTGTTTTTATCTTTGCCTCTCGGCAGGAAGTCAACCTGCAAACTGGATGTTTTGGCCTTCTCCCCCTGGGAGGATTGTCTGAGCTTCACACTGAGCAGGGGGTAAATCTCCACACGCGGCGTTCAAGTTCTCCTGGAAATCTAAGTGGCAGTCAGCTCCATTGCTCCTCAGGGAACCAACCTAACCTAAGTAAAACCTGTCGGCCCTCCAACGAGTCAACCAAGTTCAGGAATAACCCATACCGACTGGATTCTGGGAAGGACACCTTTTTCTGGAAACGTGATTCCCTTTTTTAGCAAGTTGTCCAAGTTTCCTATGGAACCTGAACTAAACTCTGAACTTCCCTTCTCCCTTCCAGTTCTGGTTCACCAGCGTTCTGAGTAACTCTGGATCCACGCTTTGTGCTCTCAATAAACCTGTAAAACCTTTTATCTGGTTCTCTGAGTGGTTTCCTGCATGTGGGTCAGATCCCTTAAAAAGAACATGACAGAACCCCAGTCAGCAGATGGCCGCTCACACTGAGCCTGCTTCTGTTGCAGGTTTCTTCCTGTTAAAAGGAAAACATTTTTTCTCTCTACTGTCGCTACAAGCATGCTTAGTGTGAGCAAGGCCTTTGATCAGCTGGTTTTCCTTAGATAGAAAACATTGCATCAATTTGACAGGATGATCTGGTTGAATTGTCTCTGTAAAGTGTCTTGAGATGACGTGTTGTAAATTGGCACTATAGAAACAAACTAAATTGAATTGAATTAACCGTCGAGACGTTGACACGTCTAACAAAGACTGAGACATGAACTGGATCAAGGTTGAGAGACATGGCAAAAGCCAGCATTGTCTCTAAAGGTCGGCACACACTGTACAAGTTTCGCCCTTTTTGGGCCGATTCTCTAGTCATTCTCCAGAATTTCTGTGATCAGCCGGAGGTTCTGCCTCATCATGCATCCTGGGTTGTGTTATACCAGAGTAACGAGGGGCGATCAGCCTCTCACGACCACCTCCGGCTCAGTAATCGTATGGTCGGGAGAAAATCAAACATGTTTGAAATTCAATCAGCCCTTTTTGGATGTGCAGTGTGAGCCGTTAGATCACATTTTTTTACTTTTTTGGAAGGACTATGACCTGATTGCCTGAGAATCCTCACCAGCATACTTCCTCCGGTATTCTAACATGGCAAGGATGACCGAGCAGAAAGGCTGGAGTCCTGGACTTCATCAAAGCCTCGTGGGGGTCTCTATGAGGCTGGGTGAGGGCCTCAGCATGGTCCAGGGCTAGAAAATAGGATGTGGGCCCCCACTGTTGGTTTCCTCTTGTCATGATGTAACAAAGTTCTGACGCAAAAATTCAGAAAACCGAACAGAGAGTCCGGGGAAAAGGTTTAATAATAATAATAATAATAATAATAATAATAACTTTGATTTATATAGCGCCTTTCAGGACACCCAAGGTCGCTTTACAAGAGGTGAAGTAAGGGGGGGTAGGGACAGGGAGGGGGTTAGGAAGGTTAGGCAAGAGAGAAAAGGTGTGTTTTAAGGTGCTTTTGGAACTGTGTCAGGGAAGTTGCGGAACGGATAGGAGGGGGGAGGGCATTCCGGGGCCACTGCACAGAAAGCCCTGTCGCCAAAGGTCTTGAGTCTGGTACGGGGGATGGAAAGTAAGTTCTTGCTGGTGGAGCGCAGGGACCGTCACTGAGTGAGCGGGTGAAGAAGGTCAGTGATGTACTTGGGTGCCAGAGAATGAAGTGCTTTGTAAGTGAGGAGGAGGATTTTGTAGCTGATGCGTTGTTTGATTGGCAGCCAATGGAGTTTCTTGAGGATGGGGGTGATGTGCTGCCAGGGCTTGGTATGGGTTAACACCCTGGCAGCTGAGTTCTGGACGTACTGCAATCTGTCTAGGGCTTTGCTGGGGAGCCCAGACAGGACACCATTGCAGTAGTCCAGACGGGAGGTGACAAATGAATGAATGAGAGTTTCGGTGACTGAGTCGGTAAGTGACGGCCGGAGTCTTGAGATGTTACGGAGATGAAAGAAGGCAGATTTAGTGATGCTCTGGATGTGGAAACTGAGTGAGAGTGTGGAGTCCAAGATGACACCCAGGTTCCACACTTTGGGCGATGGGGAGGTGGGACAGCCATCAATGACCAAGGTGAGGTCTCCAATCTTCCTGAGCAGCGGTGCTGGGGCCACCACCATGAGCTCGGTTTTATGGGTGTTGAGTTTCAGAAGGTTGTTGGTCATCCAGGTTTTGATATCAAGGAGACAGTTGTTAAGTTGTATTTGTGGGAGTTGTGAGGAAGGCGTAGTGTTGACATACAGTTGGGTGTCGTCTGCGTAACAGTGGAAACTGAGTCCGTGGTTGCGGATGATCTGACCGAGGGGGAGCAAGTAGATGGTAAACAGCAGGGGACCAAGGACAGATCCCTGAGGAACGCCATGGTTAACTGTTGCAGTTGATGAGTTGGAGCCTTGCAGAGTGATATATTGTTTATGGTTGGAGAGGTAAGACTGAAACCAAGAGAGAGTGATGTCGGTGAGGCCGATGAGGTCTGAGAGACGGGAGAGGAGGATCGAGTGGGAAATAGTGTCAAAGGCAGCAGATAGGTCAAGGAGGATGAGGACGGAGACAAGGCCGTCATCTGCAGCAATCAGGAGGTCGTTTGTTATTTTAATGAGGGCGGTTTCGGTGCTGTGATGGGGTCTAAAGCCCGATTGGAAAGGTTCAAAGAGCTCATGGTGGGACATGTGATGTTGTAGCTGAGCAGCCACTGCTCTTTCCAAGATCTTGCTCAGGAACGGAAGGTTAGAGATCGGACGGTAGTTGTTGGGGTCATCTGGGTCCAGGCCTGGCTTTTTAAGTGTTGGAGTCACGGCCGCCAGCTTGAAGCTGGAGGGTACCACACCAGAGCCAAGTGAGGCGTTGATGATGTCAGCCACCAGGGGGCAGATGGTGGGGATACAGGCCTTCACAAGGGTCGTGGGTAGTGGATCCAGGCTGCAGGATGAGGTCCCAGCTTTGGTCAGAAGGGCGAGGACTTGATCAGCATCCAACAGAGAGAAGGTAGGGAGGCAGTGCTGGGGTGGGCAGGCAGAGGGATAGTACATGTCCTGCCAAGATAGTGTGGCCGGCGGGGGAGGTGTAGATGCCTGGAGCTGCTGGTGGATGGTGGCCACTTTCTGTTGGAAAAAGTCCAGGAATCTGGAGCAGAGATCAGCGGCATCAGAAGGTTGCGGCGCATCGGGGGGGTCAAGAAGACGATTGATGGTGGAAAAAAGCAATTTGGGATGCTTTTGTTGGCTATTTATAAGTGTGGAGTAGTGGAGTGTTTTTGCCTGGGTGAGGGCCTCTTTGTAGCACTTGACGTGGTCTCTGTAGGCTTCGAGGTGGACAGTCAGGCCGGATCTTTTGTAAAGCCTCTCAAGCCGGCGCCCCATGGACTTAAGCCTCCGCAGCTCTGGGGTAAACCAGGGAGCGGGGCGGGTGTAGGAGACCAGTTTGGTGATGAGTGGAGCAACAGAGTCCAGGCTGAGGGCGAGGGCGCTGTTATAGTGTTCCACCAAGCCGTCAACAGTGCGGTTAGAGGGGTGGATGGCGAGGTTGGCAGCTAGAATGTTAGCCAGTGTAGGTATGCACACACGCTTTATGTTCCTGTATGTGATCAACCTTTTTTTAGGCTGCTTAGGGAGGGACAGTGGGACAGAGAACAGAATGGCTTGGTGGTCGGAAACAGCCAGGTCCGTGCAGCAGAGATTGAAGGGGCTTAAGCCAACACAGCACACCAGGTCCAGGGTGTGCCCCTTGGCATGTGTAGGGCCCTGTACATGTTGTTTAATGTCAAAACAGTCCAACAATGAGAGAAAATCCACAGCGAAGGAACAGCTGCTGGAGTCTACAT
This sequence comes from Cyprinodon tularosa, assembly GCF_016077235.1. Lineage (NCBI taxonomy): Eukaryota > Metazoa > Chordata > Actinopteri > Cyprinodontiformes > Cyprinodontidae > Cyprinodon > Cyprinodon tularosa. The sequence continues at coordinate 249,350 of NW_024039537.1, forward strand.
GGATGTTAAAGTCACCCAGTATGAGAGTAGCTGGGGACATGGGGCAGACCGAAGCCAGCAGGTCCGAGAATTCCTGTAGAAAGCAGGAGGAGGCTTTCGGGGGGCGGTAGACAAGAACCACCTGGAGCTGTGTGGCACCAGACAGCATGAAGTGAAGGCACTCAAATGATGATGTTGTGACTGGGATTTCTTTTAACTGGATGTCAGTGCGGTGTATAACAGCCAAGCCGCCGCCACGGACGCAGCTGCGAGGCTTTTGGATGTAAGAATATCCAGAGGGAGTAGCTTGATTAAGTGTGATAAATTCATGAGGATTCTGCAATGTTTCGGTCAGGCAGAGAAAGTCCAAAGTTTTATCCAGAATAATTTCATGTAGAAGTAAGGCCTTGTTGTTGAGTGAGCGAACATTCAGTAACATGAAAGAGGCAGGTTGAGGCAGTTTGACAGCAGAGACAGTGTTGGCAGACACACTAACCAGGGGGCTCAGAAGGACAGGTGGTGGCCGTGGCCCAGATCGATGACGTTGCCGAAGTGAGTTTGCCCTGATGGCCGGCACAGCCATAGTTGAAGCCAGGTAAACAAACTTATGCCTGGTAGCCCGATGCACATAAGGTGGACGGCGCAAGAGCCGAAGAGATTTTATCACCTCAAGGCAGTCCGGGAGCGCATGTGGGATGATGTTCCTGAGTTCCATTGCAGAGTAAGTAAAATGAGACATGGTGGGATGTGCGGTTGTTAACAGCCTAGCTTAGCATGCTACTAGCTCCAGGCGAGTTGACGAGCCGGTGACCGAGCCGCAGCTGTAGCCCTCCGGCGAGATGTTTACTTTGATTACTTTGTCCGGGCGGTACGGTAGCCAGCCGGGATTGGACCGGGTCATCCACGTTGGAGCATCCACAGTAGAGGGATTCCAATGCGGCGTTAGTATTTTAAACAACCAGGAAGGATAAAAGGATAAAAGGAGAGGTAAAAAGGAGGGGGAAAAAAAAGGTTGGATGCGAGAAGCGGCGACAAACGAGAAGCGGCGACAAACACGCCAGCGTCCTCTCAGCGTCTTCTCCTCTCAGGTTTAATGGGTTTTATTGAAGAAGTAAACAAGGGGAGAACTGTTGCTCTGAACTTTCTCCGCTGTGAGATCAATAAAGTTCATCTAATTTAACAGTGCTCAACCGGGACTGTAAAGTGAGGGGAAGACACAGCGGTTAGTTCAGGCTCAGTGGGGAATCTGACTCGTGAAACTTGGAGAAGAGGATTTGGTTGCCGACTCACGTTTCCAGAAAAGTTGTATCCTTGACTCCTGTCTGTGTGCCGTGGTTTCAGTGTTTGTCTGATTCGGTGGAGGGCGGAACAGGTTTTACCCAGAATGCGGTTGATAGTTGGAGAACGGAGATACTGACTGCCACTCAGATTTCCTGCGGTACTTGAAGGGGTCGTAGTGGAGAATAATCCCTTTCTCAGCGTGAAGCTCAAACGATCTCTTGGGGAAATTGGATCCGAACCTCCTGTTTGAACCCCCAGCTCAGTTTGAAGCTCAGTTGATCCTTCCAGGGAGAGAAGGTCCGAGAGATCCAGTTAGCAGGATGACTTCCTAACAAGAGGCAAAGACCAAACAAAGTTAAACTCAGGTTGACAAAAACTCAGCAAACACTGCTTGGCCAGAGTACCCTAAACTAGCAAACACTCTGGCGTCGAGGTAGTGGCAGTCAGCAGCTTAAGAACGCTCCGTTTGACGAGGAAACCATCCGCAGGTGCGTGAGAAGGCGGACCAGAACCAGGCGCCTCCTGGTGGATGAAGGGAGACAAAACACAGAAACATAGACACAAAACAGGAGTCCTGACAGAAATCAGCTATCCAATCCAAATTACAATAATTTCATACCAGTGAGAGATCAAATAAATGAATGGCAGCAATAAATTAATAATATCGATCTAATAATTAGTAATAATTGAAAAAAATAAACAATTTGGAATAAAACATTTAGAAACCAGCAAGAAGTCACGAGGACCAGCCGACATCCCTGTAAAAAACAGGAAGTGTTTGAGCTGAGAGAACCTTCCGTCTGTCAATCCTCTGCTTTCACCTTCATTTCTTTTGCAGCCAAATAAATCAGATCTTCACGACTTTGCAGAACGGATCGATGCAGAAAACGATCTCTAATCGTGTTCACAGCTCAGTGATTAAGAAGTTAGATTGTGCTGATTTCAAAGGCAGTGCTGTAGCCACATCCATGGTTTGTATAACCACCGCCTCGAGGTGTGCTGCTGAATAAATCTATATGGATCAATAGATTCAGACCTGCAGGCAGCAGTGGCGAACAAACAGGAGAAAAGCTTCAGCTCATTAATGAAGAAAGTTTCTCCAGATTTACACAAATATTACATTTTATACTGGAGGCATCAGAAACTGAAAGAGTCACAGAAACTGGTTAAAGCTTCTGGTAACACTGGGATAGGATGATTAGATTTGCTTCTACAGAATCATTTATATGTAGTAAGGGTGCTTTTTAATTCTTGGTTCCTCCTTTACTGTAAAAATCAATTTAATTGACTTAATATTGACTTAATTGATATAAAAATTGGAAAGAAAATACATTTTAATTTTCCTTTAGATTACATTTATTAACATAAACAGTATTTTTAGACTTAAAGTCGCAGGGAAACGTCTTTTCCAACCGTTGCATTTCCGAATTCTCCCGAATGGTGCCCGACTTTACTCGAGTGAATAAAGTGAATGTGATTGGTCGATTATCAAGGGGGCGGGATTGTTGTGGCGGAAGGTTTGAAAGCAAGTTTGGTTGTAGAACAATAGTGCCACTGGTTATACTTATATATGAACTTCCCCTTGATTCATACTTAAACTGGCTTAACAAAGACTTTCAGTAACAATCAGAAAAAAAATCACCATCAAAACAAACAGTGAGAGAGTCTAATGTTATTTAGTTATTATAAAATTGTTAAATATTAGCTAAATCTTGTTTTGTCATATTTCATTTTCTTCCTATGTTATGATTCAGTTAATTGTTCATATTATGCAGCATTTGTTTATTGACAAAAAGGGCAAGTTAGTCATAGCTAGCTATTATCCTCTAAGTCAGCAGTGGTTTCTAATATGGGCATTTGCCCTGAGTGGCATAATAAAGTAGGGTGCACAAGAACTAAGTAATAAAATATGGCTCATAACCAATAGTCTAGGGGGATTGTGTAATTTTTTTGGAAGCATATATAGCCTATTTAATATAGTCTATTAAAGTCGTAGGGAAGCGTCTGTTCCAACGGTTGCAGTTCCGAATTCAGACATCCCAAGTCTCCCGGAAGTTCCAGGAGTCTCCCTGATACCGATAGTTGTTCATGGATGCCCGCGAGTCGGATAGAAGAATGTTTTCCGGGATAAATTATGCTGGATTTTTAGACTTTCGAAGAGCATCTCCCGGAAATTAGTTTTTGCAACTTGGGATGTCTGTGAATTCTCCAGAGTGTTGCCCGACTTTATTTGTGTGAATAAAGTAAATGTGATTGGTCGTTTATCAAGGGGGCGGGATTGTTGTGGCGGAAGGTTCGCAAGTAAGTTTCATTGTGGCCGGTTTGTCGAAAGCATCTTGCTAACCAGTTAGCAACTTCCATTGGGACCAAGTAGCACTAAATTGGTGACTTAGAAACGACGCTGTCAAGGAACGCTATGGACAGCGGAAACATGCAAGAGGAGGAGAGTTTAGTGTCGGAGGTCGTGGATGAGTCTCCTCCGTCATCCATTTTTTATTTAGAGGAGGAAAGCGGGGACGAAGATGTTGTGGAAGAGGACGCCAGGGCGGCAGAAGCTTGGTTTGGTGTAGAAGGCTTCCAGCCGTACATGTTTGAGGATTTTCCCTCAAACTTCTGGCCAGAGAAAAAACCCGTAATATGCAGCCAACATTTGGAAGAAGAATGTTCTCAAGATGACTTGGATAATAGCGCGTTGTGACAAACACCAGATCATTATGAGATGGTATGAAATCGTACGAAAAGTTATGCACCGGAATTTCGTACGTGTTTGACATTTTTTCGTCGTATTTCGTCATATTTTTATTCAATAACATAGAATTTAACATACAATTAACCCTGACCCTAAGATAAAAAACAGCAAGCAACCTAGTTAGAGACATCAAGAAGTAATTATTGCACTGTTTTTCCCAGTTTTACGTCCGTCCGCGGATCTGCATTTTTCGTCTGTCTGCCTGCGCATGCGCACTGATCTGTTTTTTCTAGGAAAATATCAAAAACTTATGAAATACTGTGCATAACTTTTCGTACGATTTCATACGAACTGATAATGAGAATATGTTGACCAGATACAGCACTGGGACTTGATCAACAGCCGATACCGCACCGTGACGTCACAAACCAGTAGGTGGCAGTAGTGTTCTTTGACAAACATGGATGCCTCCAGTAAAGCACATTCAAATGAAAATTACTCTTAATTAAAATCTCTTATTATTTATTGAACAGATGTAATAATTTCATATTTAAAGTACTTTCAGAAGTTTGTATTGTAGTTTGTATGAGCGGACTTTTCCTTTAAATTTAGCTTACGAAACACTTTGGAGCTCTAAAGTAAAGGAAGGATGAGTAAGGCCCCGTCCACACGAAGTCAAAACGAACACGAAATGCTAATATTTTCCAGAATGTTTGTCGTAAAGACGGAGACGTAAAATAAATGTGATCGTCCACACGAATGCATGAAAACGCTGCAAAATGTATGCCAGGCCTGTAAGTGGCGCTGTGGTGCCAAAGCAAAAATAGGCGACGAAATGTTGGGCATGCGCACTAATATTTATACATGGTTGCCCTGCGGGTCCATTTTCATGGTTAAGTCAAATTCAGGTGCTGAACTATGTCGTCGATGTTGCTCTGTTCTTCCTGGAGATATTCCAGAAGAAGAAGATTCTGTTGTAAGCCCGACAGCAGGGTGAGTAGCATGAGCAGCAACCATTCAACACAGTACGGCGCCATTGTTGTTGTGATACTGTGTCGCGCATGCATGTTTAGAGGCGACGCTATGACGCATGCGTATAAAAAAAAATGCGGTTATAGCTTAAAGATGGAAACACAAAAACGGTGTTTCAAAATCTTTCCACTCTGAAGGCTTAATAAAAAAAAGATTGTTTACAGACCCCCGAAACGCCGGCTTTGTATTGGATGAGAGGCTGGTTTGGTGAAAAATTTGTGCGTTTAGGCCAGGGTTTGACTTCGTGTGGACGGGGCCTAAAAGTCGAGCGTTTTGTGTAACGGTACATCTCTGATGTTTGGAAATCTATGGAACCACATGAGAACAAGCTCATTTGAATGTCCAGCAGCTGTCTATATATCTTTAATACATTTATATCTATAAACTGTCATCTGTATATCTGTCATCTGATGATCCTTTTTTTATTATTATTATTTATTTATAAAGTTTTTTTTTTTTTTTTTTTTTTTTTTTTTTTTTTCTTTTTTTTTTTTCTTGATCTTAATGCAAGGCTGCAGAGAGAGACACGCAGAACTCTCCTGTTTTTGGCTGGATGTGAGATGCTTTATTCAAGTGTAGATTTTCTCTGTTTTTAGGTTGTTTCCTGTCCTGCAAACAGGTAACGGCTCCACAAACACTTCTGGATAAACGTGGAGGAATCTAAAGCTTATGAGGTGTGTAAATTTTTTTTAACAATGATTAAAACTCATAAAAAATGAGTGATATGAATCCAAAGAGTCACGCAGTGGTGAACACGTCTTCATCGAGCGCTCATCTCCTCCCAGAGTTTTGTGATATGATGGGATCCAGTCTGCAGCAGGTATTTAAAGATTTGCAACGACTCGGTTCTCACCGCATTAATCAGATGACGGGGATGTAAATCCGTGTGACTCGTCGCCCTGCTGGAAACTCATATAACCAGATAATCATCAGCTGATAACGCGGCTGTCTCCATCCGTCCTCCCTCCACACTTCATAAATAGACACCGCGGCAACAATAAAACCATATTTATTGTCTTTATGGGGGGCGGATGACAGGACGGTTTATACCTGCAGAGAAGACGGATGCAGGAGATAAAGAAATGTTTCCTTCAGCGTTCGGCTGAAGCCATTAGCTGTGACTGTTTCAGCTGCTCTGTTTTATTAAAGGTTATTAAGCCTTTAGATAATGTAGGAATGCTAAGATTAACTCTTTGATGCTTCATGTACAACATATGTGTGAAGTTATAGTGCACTCAGTGTACGCATCATATCATTTAGAAAGTAGACTGGTTCTTCATCTTGAAAACAAGCAAGGTTTAGTTTGAATGCTGAGTTGCCTGAAAAGCCAATCAGAGAGGAAGAAGCAGGGTTGTTCAGTATTTAGAAATAGAAGTACATGTCCCATATTTAGTGGAAAAGAAACGCACTTTGTCCCGCATTACTGTGAGAGTAAAAACATTCAGTAAAAAGCTAATGGAAAATGAAGAACAAGGGAACGTTAGATACAAAACTTACGGTAAAGTTGTGTCCTATCTGTGACCAATGAGCTGACAGCATATATGTAACAATCCAGAATCCTCTCATCCCATTGGTCGAACCAAGTGCTCACTGAGAAGATAGCAGCAGACAGAGCAGTATAGTACGGAAGAGGATCAGGGCCACTGATAAAATAACTAAAGTTAACTAGTTTTTACATTTTATTTCAGTATATTATGAGAAAAAAAGTCAGAATTCTGACTTTAATCTCAGAATTCTGACTTTGTTATCATAATATACTTAAAAAATGTAAAAATTAGTTTTCCTTTTTTTAATTTTTTCAGTGGCCCTGATCCTCTTCCGTAGTATGAGGGACGAACAGAGTAATTTAAATGTTAATTAATGTAAATTGTTGCATTATTGTTGTAATTGGAAATCTGAAAAAAATGCAACCAGTAATTTGAGAGTAGCTTTGCTGTTTTCTCAGATTTTACATTTCTTTCTTAGATTTTATTCATATTTTAATAATTTATTTAACATATTTTATATTTCCATTTTCGCTTTTGTATTTGTCAAATTAAGTTTTATGAATTCCATTCTTATCAAATTTATTTTTACAGATCGTATCACGCCACGTATCACTTTACTTGGATTTTCACTTTATTTGGATTTAGTTTTTACACATGCATAGATATACCTACAGATATATATACAGAAGAGCTATATGTGTATATATTTGATCTCTTTTTATTCTTATTTTTTTATCTTTATTATATTGTATAGTTGGATGTGTGTATATATTGTATAAAACTTTAACTGGAGCGTGTAACAAAAGTAATTTACCTCTGGGATTATTAAATATTTCTGATTCTGATTTTAACCTCAAGCCCTATAGAAATGTAGCCTGACGTAGTCCTACTCAATTCTAGTCAGAATATGAACTTCCCGACCTCAAACGTTGTAGGCGGGACTAAGTTCGGAATGGCACCCAGGCTAATAGAAATGCTCCATCTTGACCAATAAAAATGCTGTTGCTAACCTCCATGCAGACCAATAGAAAAACGTTTTTGTTTCTCAATCTAGAGGAAAGCCCGCCCTCAGAAGTGAAGGGAATACAATTTCTAAAACTCAATTTGAAATAGGGAAATTAAAAAGTTATGAAAAAATAAAATCAATAAAAAGAAACTTATGAAAAAAAAGAATACAAATCTCTTTTTGATGAAGAAGTTTCATTTCTGGAATATATTTTTCAAATTTCTACTCACAAAGTGTTGTTTACTTGTAACAATATTGGGATAAAATTCACAATTTTGTCCCATTTTTGGTGTTGATTTTCAGTGTAATTTCTCAGTTTTTTAGTAAAACTTTCCTACGATCCTTTCATCACCTGCTGTTTCGATCCAGAATGAAGGCAGGCAAGTGTGTGTGGGCGGGGGGTCGATTTTCTTCATGTTTGCAGAATGCCGGCTGCACGCTGCCTTCTTTCTCATGTTAATTTCAGCTATAAAGCGCAGCAGCATCAGGCCGCCTCATCTCCTCTTTTCGAATGACTCCCCTCTGTTTGCTGGACGTCGGGCCCCATAATCAGGTTAAAGAGCCCTAAAGGCCTCAGAGGGGCTAACCATTTTTGCTTAAGCTGGGTGAAGGATCCAAAACTGTGAATTTACGTTTTCTGAGCTGTGTAGCTTTTTTATTTTTATGTTTCCATTTACAATGTTGTTTTTTACTTCTTTAGTCTCTTATTTCACATCTAACAACTTCAATCAGACTCTCTTGGCGTTTGATCTCCTGCTCAATCTGTTGTGACATGTTCCTATTCTCCATAAATGACCCTTTGTTGCATAAACCTGGTATGCAACAAATTTAATACAACATTTGGTATTAAATGTGCAAACTGCAGCACAGAGTAGAACATTTTGAGCTTTCTGTCTGATGCTGAGGGTCTCTGAACATTGTTGGTCAGTCCATGCATCCTAAACGCACCTCTTCTGTGGTGTCAGACCCTCAACTGGGTGCCTGTATTGAAGAAAGGGCCTCATAATGACTCACTTCATTCACCTGCCTTTCCCTCACCTCTCTCTAATTATCATTGATCTTATTCACCTGGTCCCTCTGCTATTTATACGGTTGAGCCCAGCTATTGGGGCCAGATCATTATTCGTTTTTCTTAGTGTTACTTATTCTTACATTCTTAGTTTATTCATGTATTCTCAGTTTGTTCGTGTTATATTCATGTCTGTGATTCATGTTTGTTTCATGAGAGTTAAGATCCTGGTTCATGTCCTGACTCTTGGAGGCCAGTTGATTGGGAGGGTTTGGTGTTTGTCTCCTGTCTCCTGGTGGTTTCCTGGCTCTTCTCCGCTGAGCCCTCAGGGTTTTGGCTTGGAAAGCAGGGGAAGTCGGTTTGTAATTCTCGTTAGCCTGGCTCCAAGGTGGAGACCAGTTTAAAGTTCTGCATTTATCCTGGAACCATGTCTTGTCTCTGTTCCTCTCTACTACTGGGCCTGCCTGTCTCCATCTGGGTGTGTCTGTCTGAGCTCGCTGCTGGACTCAAAGAACTCTGAACCTGCCTGAACGCTCTGTGGATTCCTGGAACCCTGGATCTGTCTGTTCCTGTTTGGATCAGGACCCCTGGTCGGGCTATGGACTCCTGTATCTCAGAACTGTCCAGTTCTGAACTGTTTCTCTGGCGTAGTTCAGTCTTCTGCCTGCTCACTGGGGTTGCTGTATCAGGGACACTTTGGACGGCTCTGAGCCGAATCTCGTTTGGCAGTCAATCGGCTGGATCCTTCCTTCCTCGGAGAGGATGGACTGAACTGTTAAACATTGACTCACTCGGATAATCATCTCCCGTCATATGATCGCTGTCACTTACCTGTGTTCCTCCCACATCCAGAGCACCAGTGATGGGTTGTGCCCCGTCCCCTTGCAGGCGCTGCGGTCTGAATATCCTCAGCAACCCACGTTTCTGTTCTGTCAATAAACGTTTTGAATCTTCCATTTGTCTGACTCGCCTTGAATAGTGGGCTCATCTGTCCCGTTTTATGACACATAATGCTGCCAAATTCTTCTGTTGGCATCAAATCAGAAGAAAATATTTTTTGTTTTTTTGTTTTCAGAAGTTATACAACAATTATTTATTTAACATTTATATTTCTGTAAAGTTAACGACTTTATTTGCACCATTCTCTTATGGTGTATGTTTCTGCAGCAGGTGAAGTAAGGGGGGATCTTATTTCGCCCCCTGGTGGTCTCTCCACTTTTCTCTCCTGAAGGTTTGAAGATGTCACCTCTCTCGTTGATCAGATCCAGAACAATGAGGTATCTCCACCCAGACAGGAGGTGGATCTGCTGGTAACTCCTTCTTCTTACCATCCTCCACCACACTGTCTACAGTGGATCATTTCTGGTTTCTAGGTAGTGATACAGAAGAAGAACCAGCAGAGACTGGATTTCCTGGGAACCGAGGAAGTTCAACCTTCAGTTCACCTTTATTCAGTAAATCCTGTGTTTGTTCGGCTCATCCACAAAATGGACTGAATTGAACAGCGAGGTCTGCAGAGAGGATCATCTTCTCTGTGACTAGGACTTGTACAGGTCTAGGGTCACAGAAGGGGCAGCAGAGATCTCTGCAGACCCCACACATCCTGGACACAGGCTGTTTAGACTTTGACCTTCCTATTTTGGCGCCACATAATCTGTTTCTGGCCCCAGCCTGCCAGTCAGGGTGCCCAGATTCATACCATTCTTATTTATATAAAACAAAAAAAATACAGATTTAACCATCATCCATAAATCAGCCAAAATCAAAGTCTAATTCCTTGTTTTTGTGCACAAATGTGGTAGCCTCGTGAGACCATCCTGATATCGCGAGATTTCAAGGTTTCACTCGCTAATCAGTCTGGAGACTCTCCGTAGAAGAAAATTTGGAGCTGTTCACCAAACGAACGTCCAATCAGCGTTGGCTTTGAGGCGGGTTGAGGTGTGACGCAACGAGAAGCGCGACAGTTTAGTTGACTCAGAAAAACTCAGCTTCACTAGAGAATCCAAAACTGGCAAACAAAAACTCAGGTTAGACTCTGCTAAACTAAGCATGGCTAGAGTACCCTGTATTGGCAAACACTCTGGCGTCCAGGTAGTGGCAGTCAGCAGCTTAAGAACACTCCACAGGTAATGAGGCAATGAGCTGCAGGTGTGCAGGGAGGACCAATGTGGACGGGGCACCACCAGGTGGAGAAGGAAATGAAACACAAAAACAGACCACACAAACTGGATTCCTGACATTCTTCTCCATTATTTTCAGTGAGAATCTGACTTGCATGTAGCGCATCCATATGGATGTAACGTTAGCAACATTAGCTGTTAGCCGCAGTTAGTTTACCATGTTCTCCCTGTTTCTTATGCTACGTTCACACCTAACCTGTTTTGAGCAGCAGAAGTAGCCGCTTTACATGCAAAGTCTGCGGTTGACGTGCATCTAAAAGTCTTGCAGCATTGTAGAGCAGCAGGAGCGGCACCTCATGAGCTTCTGAGCATCTGAGGCATGTGACTCGCTTCAAAAGCAGCAGATGTTGGTGTTGAAAAAACTACGGAAGCCAAGAGAGGTCGTACTCGACTTTTTTTTCTTTTGCCTTCTCGAGTTAACGACATAATGATGTCGTTATCACGGTTAAACCATTAGTTGTTTTCTCGAGATAAGAAGATAATAATTTCGTTATCATGAGAAAATGTATTTCTCGAGATAACGGGATGATTAATCTAGCCTCGTGAGACCATCCTGATCTCGCAAGCTTTCAAGGTTTCACTCGCTAATCAGTCTGGAGACTCTCCGTTAAAGAAAATTTGGAGCCCTTTAACCAAACGAACGTCCAATCAGCGTTGGCTTTGAGGCGGGTTATAGAATAGAATAGATTTACTTTATTTATCCCAAGCTGGGAAATTGTAGTGTAGCAGCAGCTTTACACATAGTGACAGCCACAACACAATAAGATAAAGCCTGAACGGGTTGAGGTGTGACGCAACGAGAAGCGCAACAGTTCAGTCTAAAGAACATGGCGGCTTCAGCCGATGAAACTAAACTGAACGTTGATCTGATTGGTTTATTTGGCCCGTCTATCACCAACATAGGCCAATCAGCTAACTAGTATTTTCGGCCCTTCCCAAAATTACTTCAACGGAAGGTTTCCAGATGGATATGCAGAGCAAATCCATCTGACGGAGTCAGATTACAAATGTGTTAAATCAAAATAATATTTTAAAATCGTCTAGTTTCAAAAATGATAAGATTTACATTTATTTTGTGTTGAATTCGTTAAATCAGCTCTTAAGTCTGTTAAGAGAAGGATCTGTTGATGAAAATGTTCTCCTCAGTAGCTTCTGGCTTCCTTCATATTATTCTGCTTTGATCTTAAGAGATAAAAATCTCTTTAAAAAGAGAAATGAACCAAGCTAGAAGTCCTATCCTAACCTGGTGTGTAAAAGGTTTTGTCTCCAGAGAACAATGAGCCGGCCATAAACCGGAGCTGTTAAACTTTATCACGCGTCCGTTGTGTTTCTTTGTGCAGCTGATGAAAGACGAGCCACGATATTTCTGAGTACTCTGCTGCACAAAGCCTCCTCTCTGTTAGAAAGGGGAGCTGTTAACGTGTAATTACATTAAACAACGGCCGAGGGGGGTGTGGGGGGGATGGAGCCCAAATACATCAGGCCGGCGGAAAGCAGGCGTTATTATTTCACAATTAGTTTGTACATTTTTTTTTATTGAACTGAGGAAAATGTTTAATAATGATGCCGTCAGAGGATGGTGGGGGCGGGGGGGGGGGGGGGGGGGGGGGGCAGTGACAAGGAGATAATGAACACAAAGCTTCTCCTGAATAGGCTCTTAATTAACTCAACAAGAATCATTAACACGTCCAGTCAGCGTGTACATGTGTGTTCCTGAGATAAAACATGTGCGAGTTAGTGGTAGTTATTTAGCAGCACATGATGAGGAAAGAACGTTTGGTCAAGAGTTTGAAACGGTTTGAAATAAAACTATGGATAAAATAAACTGGATCAGATTCAGAATTAAAACTTCTGAAAGTTCTTTAAATCTGAAATGATTCCATCCTGTTCAATAAATGATCAGTGTTTTTAATTCAGAGTAATCTTCATGTGAATGTGCTTTACTGGAGGCATCCATGTTTGTCAAAGAACACTACTGCCACCTACTGGTTAGTGACGTCACGGTGCGGTATCGGCTGTTGATCAAGTCCCAGTGCTGTATCTGGTGTTTGTCACAACGCGCTATTATCCAAGTCATCTTGAAAACATTCTTCTTCCAAATGTTGGCTACATATTACGGGTTTTTTCTCTGGCCAGAAGTTCGATGGCAAATCCTCCCTCTTCAAGTTGGCGATCCAACGACCAACCCGTCCGTGGAGGATCAGGAATCAGAAAGGTGGAATAACTCTTTTTTTTTTCACTTTTACCCGATGTATTCCAGCATCCAGCTGCCATGCACGTGGGCATTGTCAGTTTCACTATAGCTCTGGTGAATTTCAATGGTGAAGTCCTCTGGAAATCTTCCATAATTGTTGTTGATTGCAGATGTGTCTAGTAGTTCCCATTGATTTTGCTTGTAAACAGGGAGAAGGATGCTAGGCTAGAACCAAAAACAGATATGAGTTCTTGTAGATTTAATGACAAACTGAGGCAAACATCCAAAACAAAAAAATACTGAGAACCAAAAAAAACCCAGCAAACATCAGGGAAAAGTCACTTGGAGAGCCAGAGACAAGGACAAAACCAACAATCAACAAGGAACCTGCAAACAGTGGCTGAAGAAAGACTAGGCTAATCAGCAGATATAGAGCAGGTGTGGATGGAAGCGACTAGAAGGGAGCTAGGGGAAAGGATACAGCCACAAGAGGGCACCAGAGAACGACCAAAGACTGCTTGAATATACATAAATGGAAAATAAACCAAAGATCAGCAAAACAGAATAACTGATAACTAAAAACCAAAAAGTCAGAGCCCCAAAAGTGGAGGACCATAGTTAGTTAAAAAAATATTTTATCAGTGAAGGACAAAGAACTCAACAGTAATACTTGAGTAAAAGTACATCAAATGTGTAGAACTGCTGGGAGCTGGCTCAGAGCTTGTTTGCCTGGCTGTGTGTTTCCTGGACGGGGCCGCCTTTTACAGCTGCTTTTTGTATCTATGCTTCTTTTTCTATGTCTGCTTCTGTCTCCTTGAACCCCAGTGGGCCTCAGCAGATGGCCGCTCACACTGAGCCTGGTTCTGCTGGAGGTTTCTTCCTGTTTAAAGGGAGTTTTTCCTCTCCACTGTCGCTACCAGCATGTTTAGTGTGAGGGATTGCTGTAGAGTCAATGAGTCGATGCAATCAGCTGGTTTTCCTTAGATAGAAAACTTTGAATCAACTGTATGATCTGTTGAACTGTAAAGTTCCTTGAGATGACATGTGTTGTGAATTGGCGCTATAGAAATAAACTGAACTGATATGTAGCAGGGGGCCAGGAGGGGGCCAGCGTGTTTTCATGGGGGAACATAAATATATTAAGATAGCTGCATGAAATGAAATTTCTATTCAATTATGTTTAATTAAATTTTTTTTTCTTATTAGGTCATTAAACATTCAAAATCTAGGAATTTTATATATTTTTGACTTAAAATGACTGTTTTCTATAAAATCTGAATTCGAACTCAAGACAAACTGATACATTCAGCTGTAAAAATTAGAGCTTTTTTATTTGTCTTAAAAAAACATTCAGCAGAAGAAAACTTGGATCAATACCACTGAAGCTATCACCTTATTTTTTAATAATTAGTAAAACAGAATTGGTAAAGAAAAAAATGAAATAGATCCAAAGGACCTTTCAGTAACCATGTCTGTTCCAGCGCAGATCATCATTAGAATTTCTTTGAGTGTTATATCTTCAGTACAGGGGCCTTAACAGGGGCCACGACGTGATCTATGGGAGTACTGGCCCCCGTTGGCCCCTGTCTAGAACTGCCCATGGTGTGCTGCCCAGGAAGCTGTGTAGGCTTAAGGGTTTTGCTCAGGAACCCAGATTGGAGGCTGTGGGGATCAAACCAGGTAATTTCAACCTTCTCAGAGCACAATGTTCTGCTCTAACCACTCGGACATTAATCCACCATTAACTAAGTTACTGAAACTCTCATTTTAGCCTATATTTATGCTGACATTTAAGAAAGTCAGCTGTCATTGGAAAGATAAGTCACCCTTCAGCTAAACCAAGTAAGGAAAATCAGACACACAGCATGAAGATGCCTTAAAGAATTCAGGTTTGAAAGCAAATCTTTTTATTTTTTGCTTTTTATATAAAAAAAAACAATCCAAGGGATTAAAAAGAAAGGGTTAGAATAATTTGCAAAAGCTAAAGGTTAAAAGCAGTGCCCTCCAATCCCTCAGATGGCTGTGCATCATTTATTAACAGCCAAATATGATAGAAATACATTTTTATTTTCTGACAGAGTGCTGTAAATCTGGGTGGAGAAGATATTTAATATCTTAGTGTGTGATTCCACCTCTAATCTAAGAGAGAAGTAATTTAATCTGGCTGTGTGTGGGTACGATGCGGTCAGCCCTGCAGACCTCCGTGTTCAATAAAAACACTAAGAGTGTAACAGGAAGTCCTGTCCTCTGGCAGAAGGATCCATAATCAGGTTTAATCCTCTCTGTGGTTAAAAGCTGTTCATCGATCCGTTGGTTCCTGCTGAGGTGTTTTCTCTTCCAGCCCCCCCCCCCCATCTGTGGGGGACATTTTCCCTGACATCCAAGATGAAGTGTTACGGCCAGGTTAGAGATTTTTTTTTATTTTGAGAATAAAGTCATAGCATTACAAGAAAAAGTTGCAATAATACGAGAATTAATTCATCATACGACAACCCAATTCAGAAATAAATATGATGGCCGACCAGCTCCTCCAATCAGCAACCAGAGTCCACTTTGACATCCTGTCCAATTTGATGCTGCTGCTAAAAGATTTCCTGATTTTTTAAAACCGATGCTAAAGTATAACTTCACATGATGCTCCACATTCCTCACTTTAGGGAAGAAAGTGCTTCTTGTAGGAATCGTCATAAAATACAACTTGTTTCTCCTTATTTTAGGACTTTATTCTCATAATTTTGCAACTTTATTCTTGTAATGTTACAACTTTATTCTTCAAATTTTACGATTTTATTGTTGTAATTATACGACTTTATTCTCTTAATGTTACGACTTTATTCTTTTAATTTTACGACATTATTCTCCGAATTTAAAAAAAAAATTATTTTATGATTTTATTCTCGTAATGTTACAACTTTTTTCTCATAATTTTCGCGATTTTAATCTTGTAATGTTACAACTTTATATTTGTAATTTTACGATTTTATTCTTATAATTATACGACTTTATTTTCTTAATGTTACGACTTTATTCTCGTAATTTTATTACTTTGTTGTCATAGTTTTCCGACTTTATTGTAATTTTTTAGACTTTAATCATAATTTTGCGACTTCAATCTCATAATGTTACGACCTTTTCTCGAAATAGAAGAAAAAAAATCTCTAGCCTGGCCCTAATACTCTGTCATCCCGATGGAAGCGCCTAGAAGTGGCTCTACCGAATGACCATTCTCAATAATCAATGGATCATTATTTATACCTAAAACTAATACGTTTGCATTAATTTAATAAATTTGGAGTTAATCAGTAAAAAAATTTAAACAATAATTTAATCTGAAAAACTCACATGGAGAGGTTTTTGGAGAGGTAATTGTATCAATGAATTAGAACAATTTTATTGATACAATTACTTAAACTTTTGGCGCTCAGACCTCAGCAGGAAACATAGCGCTTAATTTTGATAGATATTCATCAACAGGATTAAAGAATAGTTTCCCCCCCCCTACAGTCCTGAAACTGGTGGTGGAGTGGAGATAGATGGAGTTGGTCAGTCTGTAGACTGCTGGTTGGAGAGACGGTCTGCTGAGCTTTATGGAGAGATCCAGTGGACTGCGTGAGCTGATACTCGAGCTTCACTCAGGGACCTGGAAGATGGAAGTCCATTTGGATAATACAGGATGAGAGAACCTGTCCATGATGAGCAAGCATGAAGCGACAGTGGAGAGGAAAAACTCGAAACCTCTGTCAGAACCAGGCTCAACATGGCGGTCTTCTGCCTGGCCTGTTGAAATGAGACAGGAAACACAGTAAAAGTCTGGGAGGAATGACGCTCTGATGAAGCTTTAGCTACGATGGTGGAGGACGGGCTGGAGGAGGGTTGAAACAAGGTGATCTGAATGACAGCGCATCCACCGTCTGAGCACTAGGTAGCAGACGAACTGCTGATCAGAGACCTTTTGGATGCCGATTGGCTTTCGTGGAGGCGTAGTTCAAAGCTGATTAGCTCGTGTCGAAGGCGGATGAAGGCCAGTTATCAGTTTATTCATTTGAACTTCCATTTTTCGTTGCGATCACTGAGTCTGGGAGCGGCCATTTTTAGCCAAATATAGTAACCCCTCCCTCCTGCCATCTTCCAGCAGTGACGTCACGGTGCGGTAAGCCTAGCACCATTCTCCCCGCTTTACAAGCTAAATCAATGGGAACTATTAGACACATCTGCAATCAACAACAATTATTGAAGATTTCCAGAGGACTTCACCATTGAAATTCACCAGAGCTATAGTGAAACTGAGTTATTTCACCTTTCAGATTCATGTTTCATGTCTCCAGTAAAGCACATTCAAATGAAAATTAATCTTAATTAAAAACACTTATCAGTTTCAGAAGTTTGAATTGTGAAATGAGCGGACTTTGCCTTTAAAAGATGTTCCACCGGGAAAATATTCTTGGATCTGGTAATGTTGTATCGTAATATTGGGCCTCATAGTTTAGTTAATGTCTAAAGTTAACAGATTTAAACATTCATGTTTAACCAAAATAATCCTAAATATGTTTGTATGTTGACGTTTAAAGTGCAGAATTCTGCAGGTTTGATATATTTCTCAGTGACATCATAGATGACACTAACTGAGATTATACAACAGCTATGAGGCCAGCTGTGAATGATTAATGAAAGAGAAAATATCCTGCTGAGTAATGTAAGAGCCCAGAGACTTAGATAATGCTGAGTCACTGGTTGCTATGGTGATTTCTTTTTCTGGGGGAGTCCAAAGCAGCCGCCTTTTCAGCAAGCAGGCGGACAGAAACAAAGATGGCTTGAAGCGTCAAACAGTCTCTGCTCTTTAACAGGTTTTCTTTGAGGGTCATCTTGGATTTAGCTCCATCCATCTTCCCATCAGCTCTGAGCAGAAGCGTTTTATCCCTGCTGAACCCCCCCCCTCCCCACAGCATGATGCTGAATGACATTGTGTGTGTGTTTACTGTGCTTCCTACAGGATTTCTATCAAACTGCATGCTGATTTTTTTAAGGTTTTCTTTCAACAACGGTTGTTTTCGTTTCTTTTTTTTTTGCAGCTGATTCTCCTTTTCAATTAGTAACCAATCAATTCTGCTCATTTTGACACTTTTTGGGATTTCCAAATAACCATTGCTAATTTTCATACAAGCTTGGATTAGTTCTCTACCTTCCCGTAAAATACAGAACAATCTTTTATTTTCAGATATTTTTCCCATAATTTCATGAATGTCCCATAGACATAGTCTGTCACACGCAAAAACAACAAAACTAAATAAAATGCAGAAAATACTAAGGCCAGCTAAAACGTCATAGCAGGATCCAAGCAGAACCTGATCAGCTCCTCCTCTGCTGCTGTCACCGTTGCCTAGCGACATACAGCAACCATCTCCTGAGACAGAATGACATGAAATAATATGATTACTGTGGTTCTGTTAGGATGTTAATTATTAGTGATGCACGATATTGGGATTTTGGCCGATATCCGATACGCCGATATTTTAAAACTCATGTAGCCGATAACCGATATCGATACTGATGTTAAAGCTGGACAAAAATAAGTAGTCATTGAAAATAGCAGTTTTGTTATCCATTTCTGACACTTTGAAAAATAATATACTCAAATATATTTTCATATGCTGATATCAAATTGATTTTTAAAAACGCGGTATCGATCTATTTTACTTTCAAAATCTTGTGAAATTTCATTGTTCTGTTACAAACTCTCGTGATATTTTGCAAATTCTTGTGAGATTTTGTTAGTAAAATAGATCGATACCGCGTCAATATATCAACATATAAAAATATGGCAAAATTTCATGGATTTTCGGGGGATTTCGTAGCATAACGATGACATATAGCAATATTTCATTAGTAAAAGAGATTGATATGGTGTTTTTAAATGGCAATATATCAGCATATCAAGATATTGGGATATTTTAATGTATCAATATTTTTTCCCTCGTCTTTAGAAGTTTTTAAGTCTGTAAAAAAGAAGTTTTTGAGGAAGAAGAAGAAGTATTTTTTATTTTTTTTTGACTTTAGAAACTCAGAAGCTGATCAAATATCGGGTTAAATATCGGTGGGGTGGCCGATGTCCGATATTCAGTTTTAAGGCCGATACCGATAGGGGGCCGATTATATCCTGCATCCCTATTGATTATCATTTATTTAATACACTGTAGTACTGTATTAAATACCACCTTTATGATTAAACCATGCTAAAAGTCTAAGAGTAAAAAATTATTGATTAAAAATTAATGAATATTTTGAACAATTCACTAGCTTTAATGCGTTTTAAGCGTATTTAGTGTTTTTTATAATGTTGATATCTTGAGGACCCGTCATTTCATAATCAACGAGGAGTTACCATCAAAATAGAGCAGTTGCTGCAAAAAATGTTATATATAGTATATATTTTAAAAGTTATCTGTTGCATACTTCACACAAACGGACAACTTTTAGGTGCTATATTGCTACTTCTGCTAACTCTACGTTCTCATTAAGTAGATAATTAATAAGTAGATAATTCTTAGTTTTGTTTATTACTTTATGTGCTGCAATGTTTTACAATAATTTTAAGCTCCTTTGTCCATGGGCATAAATAATATGATAACTAATATTTTCCACTTTTAGATCGCTGTACACTGTGCTGTTAATGTTTCACCACTATAGCAAGCTAGCATTAGTTAGCGTAAGCTAACACTTATCATATGCCGACTAGCTTGCATACCTTAGTTTGATTCTGCTCCACTTATCTTTATTTTGGCTTCAGCTAATATGGATTAGAGCTCTGACAAGAATCAAGACAATTTTCTTTTGTTTTGTTTTTTTTTGCTGTTTTATTGGCAACAGTAATCAGTTTTTCTGGAAATTAGTATTTTTCCCTTGATATAACAACTTGCGCTTCGAAACAAATGATTTATGTTTTAGAATAAAATACAAAACAACTCCATTGACTTATTTGAAGTGTATAATATTTAATTTGTCATAAACGGGACAGATGGAACCAGTATTCAAGGTGAGACAGTGGGAAAGTCAAAAATGCTTATTAACCCAAAACACATAAGGGAACAGAAGGGGGTTGCTGTGGATCTGTGGACCGCAGCGGCTGCAGCGGGGAGGCGCCCAATGACTGACACTGGTTGAACAGTTCAGTCCATAATCTCCCAGAAAGGCCAGGGAAAACAGATCAGACCGGATAGTTCTGGAATCCAGGAGTCCCAAGACTGGTCAGGGGTTTCGATCCACACAGGAAAAGACAGATCCAGGGATTCCAGGAAACCACAGAAAGTGAAGACAGGTTCATAACGCCATGCGTTGAGCAACGAGTTCAGACAGAAACAAACAGATGTAAACAGGCAGGCTCAGCAGTAGAGGGACCGAGACAAGGCATCGTACCAGGAAATCTGCAGAACTTTAAACTGTACTCCACTGAGGAGCCATGATTACGAGACTCTAAACTAGCTTCCAACCCCGCGAGCCAAAACAGGAACCGAGAGCGTTGAGCCGGAAAGAGCCCGGACACGACAAGACACGACAAGACAAACACTAAAAACCGCTCAAGCCCCTGGCCTCCGGGGCTGGGGACACAAGACTTCTAATATCTAAAACTAACGAAACAAAGAAACAACAAACAATGATCTGGCCCCGATGGCTCTGCTGAGTCCTATATAAAGCAGAACAAGCAGGTGGGTGAGATGAGTGATAATTAGAGACTGGGCAGAGTTAGGCAGGTGAGTGACATGAACAATTAAGGTCAGCTATCAGGGCAGATCATGGCACAATTATCTTATTATAAGACGAAGAATCCTTATTTCACTGGCAGGTCATCTTATTAATTAAGAGCAAATATACGTATTTTAAGGAACTTTCAAATATACTGCTAGCAGAGTGGACCATAAGAACCATCTTCACCTGAAGTCCTGCTTCGTTTTTGACCATGTTTGGGTTTTTTCTTCCCATATATTAAGTTATTATTGTTTAAAGATGCAGAACTGAAGACTTAGTTTTATATTTAGATCAAATAACTTTTTGATTCATTTTTGTTCTACTGAAAAAACATCTAGGATCTTTAATCCTAACTTGGGATTATCCTTTTTCCTTCCATGACTGGATTTTGGGGGAAATCACAGCACGCAGCTTTGGGTTTTATTCTGCTAATGGTGGGGAACCCTTCAGAGACCCTCACCCCCACCCACTCTGACTCTCTCTCCGGACCCTCGCCATCTGCCGCAGCTGTCGCTCGCCCCAACCGCCACTCTAATTGACAATGAACCCAAAGGCGCGGCGATAATTACAGCCGGCCGCTTGGCAACTTCTCTGGGTTTCAATTCCTGCTTTTCAGGATTCATCAGGCCCCATCTGCCGGCTCCCAGGTCTGGCATCTGCCTCCCCCGTCTCCCTTGTTCTCCCTCCCTTGGCTTGCTGGGGGTTTTGTGTTGGTGCTTATTAGTGAGCTGGCCTGTAACCCTCAGAGGTGAAGCAGCCTGGAGCGGAAAGACCCGCTCTGTTTGTTCAACCAGAGAAAGTTTCGAATGAAGAAAAGATTCCTTGTGGTTTTCTGTCTCCTCCTTCTTTTCTGCTGCTGCTTTCCTTCTATTCTTCCTCTTTTCATGTTTTTTCTCCCTCAAGAAGCAGGATCTGAACGGCTTTATTGGTGCAGCGTGTCGCCAACAAAGAGCTCTAAGAAATTTGTAAAAAAATCCATTTAAGCCGCACAAAACATCTGTCATTTCATTTAAATATCTGCTGTGGAGCTTTAAAGATTTCAGCCTGAAAGGCAGCAGAGGTGACAAACTTCTGAATCAGAAGCAAAACCATATTCAGATTTCAGAGAGGAGAACAATCCACTGGATGCACAAAGAAAATCATTTTTCTCTTTTAATAATTGCTTCAAGTAAATTAAACATGCATAAATATATTAGTGATGTTGAGTTTAAAATCTAATAATTAAAAGATTTATAAACTTTATGATTTGTGGAGGTACTTCATGCAGCGGCATAACAGCAGGAAGATTTATTCAAATAAATCAAAGATTACACATAAAAACAGGATTGTGTTGACGAATGAAAAGATCAAATATAAAAGAGTCAAAGCTTTGAGATTAGAATTAGAAATAATCAGAGTTTGGACCATTTCTGGTTCTTCTTTTTGTCTTTAGTCATTTTTATACTATGATATGTTGGTATTATTTTATTCAAAGGAAAAGTCCGGTCAGCAAGGAATAATCAATGGATCATTATCTATACCTAAAACGAATACGTTCGCAGTGATTTAATGAATTTAGCGTGAATAAGCCTAGGCTCCATTTTTCATTGCGATCACTGGGAGCGGCCATTTTTGCCCAACTATAGTAACCCCTCCCTCCTGCCATCTTCCAGCAGTGATGTCACGGTGCAGTAAGCCTAGCGCCATTCTCCCCGCTTTACAAGCTAAATCAATGGGAACTGCTAGACACATCTGCAATCAACAACAATTATTGAAGATTTCCAGAGGACTTCACCATTGAAATTCACCAGAGCTATAGTGAAACTGACAATGCCCACGTGCATGGCAGCTGGATGCTGGAATACATCGGGTAAAAGTGAAAAAAAAGAGTTATTCCACCTTTCTGATTCCTGATCCTCCACGGACGGGTTGGTCGTTGGATCGCCGACTTGAAGAGGGAGGATTTGCCATCGAACTTCTGGCCAGAGAAAAAACCCGTAATATGTAGCCAACATTTGGAAGAAGAATGTTTTCAAGATGACTTGGATAATAGCGCGTTGTGACAAACACCAGATACAGCACTGGGACTTGATCAACAGCCGATACCGCACCGTGACGTCACTAACAAGTAGGTGGCAGTAGTGTTCTTTGACAAACATGGACGCCCCCCTTCAGTGTCCACCATATTGGATCAGTCCATTTGCTGCACATGTTCAGAAAGGTCCAAACAGACAGCAGCAAACCATTTGAAAACAAACCATGCAAAGAGCAGTGTTGCCAACTTAGCGCTTTAGTCGCTATATTTAGCCACTTTTCAGACCCCTCTAGCACTTCGATTTCTAAAAAGCTCCTAGCGCCAAATCTAGAGACTTTTTTCTGCTACTGGAGACTTTGGAGACAACATCTAAAAGCAGCGAACTCTGCTCTCCAGAGCGAGTAGATTGGTAACCCCGCCCCCTGCTCTCCTCTATCTTGTCTGCTGTCATGATTCATGCAGCTATTATTTCATCCAAATGAAAAATGGAGAACAGATAAGCAGATCATGGCTTGTCTACAGTGAAAAGAAGGACTGGGTTATTTACTTTGGCCTTTTTGGAAACACAGGAAGGAGTAATCAGCTAAGTGAGCTTAGTGCTTGGAAAAAATCTTTCATTCCTTTAGAGACAGCATGAAAAGTCAGCTGAGTACAAAACATAGAGAGGAAAACAAGAAGAAAAGGGACACAACCTAGAACAGATGATAAACTCTCTGATACACTGGAAAAACAATCTAGAAATAAGTAAAAATGTCTTAAATTAAGTGAATTTACCATTAATTTGAGAAGGTAAATGCTGTATTTTGCCAATGGAATGAGTATTTTTACTCTTAAAATATGAAAATTAGATAATATGAACTTGAAATAAGACAATGCAATTGTGTTCTCTTATTTTAAATATAATTTGTCTTGTTCCATTGGCAAAATGCATCTTTTTCCTCCTCAAATGCACTTATTTTAAGAAAAAAATTACTTATTTAGATTCTTATGAACACTTATGAACGACTCGAAAAGGCTTTAAAATGTAAAAAAAACAATCTGCCAACACTTCATTCGTCTGATTCCTGCAGTGTACGTGCGTTAAACAAAGCCCCGCCCTAAGAAGTTTTCAGTTTGCTGCTTTAATTTAGCTTTTGATGTTTTGATTCAAGGAGTAGATAAGCTCCAAAATCTGTAAAACAAATGCCAGTACTAAAAAATATATAAGATTTTACTGAACAGAAATTTAGCTTTTTTTTAAAGGAAATTTCTGAAACACCTTCAGACGAAGACAGATCAAATTTATTTTTTGTTTGTTTTATTTTAGGATTCAAACAAAGGGGGGAAAAGTTAGAACTGATTCATAGTTTTAAAGCTCTTCTTTTTTTTTGTCTGGTGGAAATTGTGTGTGATTCATTTTGGTCTTCATTCAGGCTGGACTAAAGCAGCAGCAGAAAAGCGTGTCGTGTGTCTCGGCTCATCAGGGGGCTCAGGTCAAAGGAAGGGGGGGTGTTTTGTTTCCCACAGCCTCTTTTCTTTGCTGCAGCAGGCTGCTTTTTGTGCTTGAGACGCTGCCTGCTGTGTGTGAATGCAGCTTGAAGCATTCACACAGCAGCGGGACAAAAACCTGAATCAAACCCGACCGTCTCTGCTCTCTCTGGCTCACTGTGATGCTGATCGGTCTGGAGAACATTTCCAGGTTTTTGGTTTGTAGGGAGAACGCATCTGTAGAGTTAATGCCAAATGGTCCATGTTTATGGAGACAGCTCACACTGCTGCACAGAGTACTGTATGACATAAAATGCAGAATAATTCATCACTAAGAGCTTCGCCTTCCCAAACTGATGAGCTAATGTCATGTCAGCATAGTCATATGGTCGTTACGGCCGAAGCTGGAAAGGAGTCCAGCAGAAATCAATCTAATCGTCTAACCGTTAGTTATGAAAAAGACAGACATGCTGAAATCCTGGCCTTCTGAGAATACTGGAGCTGAAAGGATCATTAAAGCCGGTCATACTGATTCTTTGCCCTTTTTAGGCTTATTTTCCTGAATTTTTCAATCAGGCCGACTTTCAGTCTGAGGTGCGATCAGCCTCTCATGATCACCTCCCGATCAGGAATCGTTAGGTCGGGAAAAAATACAAATGTTCGAAATAGTTTTGCGCCGATACCGATACCGGATACCTGGCTGTACAGAATCGGCCAATACATGTTAGGGATCCAGTTTGTGTTGGTTGTGTTTTCTCCCTCCACCACCAGGTGGCGCCTGGTTCTCGTTGGCCCTTTCACACACCTGCGGATTGTTGCCTCATTATCTGAGGACTCTTAAGCTGCTGACTGCTACTACCTCGACGCCAGAGTGTTTGCCAGTTTTGTATTTGTACTTCGTTACTTGACACATCTGATCATCGCATCTCTCGCTTTGAGAAATCAGATTTGCGGTCGCATTTCACTGCGAACGGGAGCCGCTTCGATAGATGTTTAATTAAAAGTTAGCAGACGGGTTGGTTAAAAAAAATTGAGATGCCTGTCACTACCCGATCCGTCCCGGAAGCATGATCAGTCCTGCGCATGTGGGTGTCCTTAAATAATGTATTTATGATACTAAAACTACTTATTTCTATCCTTAACTCACCAAAGAATGCTAATACACATCTATAAAAAAAAATGTTTTATGACTTCTGTGATACAATTTTGATGCTTTTTACATTTTGATCTGGTTGAATTGTAAAGTGCCTTGAGATGATTTGTGTTGTGAATTGGTACTATAGAAATAAACTGAATTTAATTGAATTTTCCCTGTTAAACTGCTTTTATGACATCATCATAAGACATGCTCAGAGAATATAATTAAACCATGTTTACTTGCATTTTAGTTGTTTCTTTCTTTAGATCCAACACTATATAGGTCCCCCTTAGATGTTTCTTTTTTCTCTTTTAAAACAGCTTTTATTTTATTTTATATTTTTTTATTTCATTATATATATATTATTTTTTTTTTTTTTATTAATTTTATTTCTTTTATTTCTGTTTTTCTTTTTTAATGCTTTTTTAAATGCTTTTTTTGTAGCACTTTGAGGCCTTTTTGGTGAAAAGTGCAGAATAAATTAAATGAATTATTATTATTATTATTATATAGCATAAGATTAAAACGAAACAGAAACATAAAACTCAAAAAGATCCAGATTTATGTTTAAATCCAAATCCGAAAAAGTTAGCCACCGGAAGTAGCATTGGATCCCATTTCTGGTGCAGATCGGGCAGAGATGAGTGATAAAACAGAAAATATTTTAAGGCAAGGCAAGGCAGATTTATTTGTATAGCACAATTCAGTACAAAGACAATGCAAAGTGCTTTACATGATTAAAATATAGGGAAAATAAAATAAAAAATAAAAATAAGAAAATAAAATAAAAATTTTAAGGCATTTATTTTCTCAGGAAATAAATTGTTAATCTTTAACACGTTTTATTTTAGTGTCTTCACTATCTTTGGGGAGGGAAAATGTAATTTAGGTCTTTTTAACAAATAAAATCGAAAACGACCCGGATGTATATCTGGATGCGCAAATGAGCGGATAGCGCATGCGCAGAACGGATCGCGCTTCAGGGACGGAAACTAGATTGTAAGTTTATAAGTTTATACAAGTTAAATAACGCAATAAGTCTGAGAAAACATAGTCTAAATGTTCTTCTTCTTCTTCTCAGAGGACCATCAGTTACGAGTTAAAATGAAGATGTTTTCTTATTGAACAGACAGAATCAGACTGCAGAGCTTCTAAATATCTAGAAATGTTGTTTCTGGCGTCATCATATCAGTAATAAGGTTCATTAATGTTTTTAAACAGAGAGATGCAGGGGGAGCTGCAGATTAAAGGTGAAACTGTCTGGGTTCCTGTGTATGTGTTAGTGCGAGTTGTGCATCTCTTCCAGAGAGGATCTTTGTGCAGAACCTGGGCAGCCTACACAGGTGAAAATAATCCGTCTCATCAGAGTGCTGGGCTTAAAGGCATACTATGCAACATTTTTCAGTTAGTTAATGTGTTCCATAACATTTTGGATGATTAAATGAGTCATTTCAGGTTGAACAAAGGTTTTCTCGGCCGCCCTGGTGGTCTGTAGGGGAAATACCGTACTTGCAATTGCAGGAGCCCTCGGCCCGCACCCACAGGCTCAGAAGTCTCGTGCATCGCGAGAGTCGGTCTTGCTTTACGGCGAGAACTTGGCTAACTACAATCTTCGTTATTTAGACACATGCATAACAAATAATGTATGAAAACATGCTAAATTTTCAAACTCGAAAATTGGAACAAAATAGTCACTTACCGCAGTAGACATGGTGATTCGTTGCGTTCGCCTGTCTGCTAAGCTCAAAACAACCGCACCTGGCTTGACGGAGAAACCAGGAGAACAGCTGAGCATATTTACGACAGTGCACTTTTACTTTCGCCCTCTGGGGGGAGCCTCGCTGGAAAATCAACACCGGTTGCACAGTGTACCTTTAAAAGAGCAGCAGAGTTCTCACTCAGTGCTGGTTTCTTGTGTTGTAGATGTTGTTTCAGTGCTTTCTAGTCTCTTGCTTCCCCCGGGTATTTCCCTGATGTTTATTGGTTTTTTGTTTCGTTTTCAGTATTTTTTGTAGTTTGGATTTTTGCCTCTGTTCCCCTTGAACTTTGATTAAACTCATCTGTGCCTACTCCTCTCTGCATTTGGGTCCTGAAAGCATCACCCAACCTGACAGAAAGAGATTTACTGGGAAATGCAACATGCAATAAAATATATCTCCAGGTTTACCAGAAAGTTAACAATAAGAACAAAATGCTATACTTAAAATGCAGCATATACATATTTTTCTGGATGGATGGAATTAAAATTATACTTCTAGGGATTCATGATATACCGATTTTTGTATCGTTATTTTGTTTTTGGGCCCTATATATATAATGCATTACACTGCAAAAATTGAAAAACTAAATAAGTAAACCTCCCTTGAATTAAGTGCATTTGTTCTTGAATTGAGCAGGTAAGCGACATACTTTGCCAGTTGAATTGGACTTTATACATTTAAAATGAGAAAAAACAACTGCCGTCTCTTATTTCAAGTGCATAATATCTGATTATCTTATTTTCGTCCCATTTACCCGCTCAAATGAAGGGGGAAATACACGTATTTTAAGCATATTTTTACTCATTTTAGGATCGTTTTTGCAGTGTAAAAGGCATCTATAAATATAAATGATGTGGTTCTCTTCTGTTCTCAACAAGGAAAGCATTTAATAAATATATGTTTGAGCTCATTTTTTAAAAAATACAAAAACCTAATGAAAGCGTTCCGGTCGAGCACCCCCACCAACTTTCATTACAAAGTTACACCCTTGGTTTATGGCCACCTTATATCTTGGTTGTTTCTAGAGAAATGCTTTTCATTTAACAAAAATAAAAAATAAAAACCCAAATTCACCTCACAGGAACTAGAGAGTTTAATGCAGAAAGGAAAAAAAATATATTTGGGAATGTGTTTAAAATACAGAGAAACAGCACATTAGCTGCAAAGGAGAGGAAGATGGCGAAGTTGATGCATAGATTTTTATGCAGTTCACTACAGCAGGCCGCTTGACATTTATTTTAAGAACTCTCCCCTGTATTGCTTCATTTGTAGATCACTAAAATAAGATTATTTCCTGTCAAAGTTACATTCCTAGAGAGGGAATTGTTATAATAGATATTCTAAATTAAATTTTTGCAGCAGAAACTGAATTTCACAAAATAAAAATACAAAATTAAACTGATAAGAATTTAATTTTATATACCTAGAAATGTTTACACATTTTAAGTGGCTGTTTTAAAATTTATCCGCATGGCTGATGATATCTCGAATGAATTTCCTCATAGTCAAAAGAATTAAAATAAGATTCCAGTAAGATCAGCAATATGGAGAAATTTATTTCCAGACATCTTGAATGTTTATTCTAGATGTGAAAAATGCATCATTTTGTTTGAAATGTTCATTTTGACAAGGAGAATATTATTGTTTCGATATCAGAAATAAATATTCAATCAATCAAATACATATTAAAATGAATGGTAGTGGATCAGTGAATTCTATTAAAGTGAAATTACCTGGAAGCAGGTGAAGATGGATAATAAAAATGTTGTTTTGACAAATACGATCTTTTCATCACCTCCTCAGTTTGATTCTGTGTTCCATCACAGTAAATACTACACTGCAAAAAACTAAATCTTGATAAGTCATTTTTTCTTAAAATAAGTGCATTTGTTCAAGTGAATACTATAATTATCTTATTTTAAGAGTAAAAATACTCATTCCATTGGCAAACTATCTCATTTACCTACTCAAATCAAGGGTAAATACACTTAATTTAAGAAATTTTTACTTATTTCTAGATCGTTTTTCCAGTGTAAATGTCTGTTTGCAGCTGCTTTGGACGTTATCACCCCAATAAATGGTCAGTGTTACAGGTCATCAGTCCCATAGAATGGAATAAGATTGTACCTGCTACCTATAGCTCAGGCTGTTATCACTGAATGAATCCCAACGCTAAAATAATTCCTTTTTCCTCATGGAATTAATTATTCTATCAATGTCTAATCTGAAAACAGAAAAAAAGATCTACATGTCAGAAACCTAAAACAAAAAACAAAACAAAAATCTCATTCCGTCAACGGAGTATTTTTAAATCACCACATTAAATCTGTGAATTTAAGGTACATTTGATTCGAAGCAAAAGCTGCATATTATCATCCATAAGAAACCTACTAAAAGGTAGAGGAGGAACAGCCTGAAGCCATTTATTAACAAAAAAGAAAAAGATAAAGAAGAAGAAAGAAAAGAAGAAAAAGAAAAAAAGAAGAGACAAATAAAAAAATAAAAACTGTTTGCAGATTAGTTTGGTGTTTTCTCTCAGTATATTAATAACACTCATCTTTCCTATGTTTGCATATTTCAGAGAGTAGATGCACGATGCACAACTGAATGGACAAGTTAAAAAACGGGGTTAGTGCCTAAAAAATAGATGATTCCAGGAAACTCTCCTGGTGGGGTTATCATGATTCATGTATGAAAGGGTTGGAGCGCTGCAGTTTGCTGGCTCTAAACGGCTTAAAACGTCTTTCCGTACATGAAGACTCTGCCAGGTTTGGCTCTGCTGAGTGGAATGCAGCAGTTATTTAAGCCCGGTATGCATGGAGAGGCGTCACGGTTTGAGTGGAGGTTTTTGAGGACCCAGATCTGGAGGCAGAGGTCAGTCATGCAAAATTTAATAGGCAACTGAGGCAGAAATACAAAAATCCAAAATATTGAGAACCAAAAATAAGATTACATCAGGGAAAACTCACGTGGGAAGCCAGAGGGAACAACAAAACAACAAAGCAGCCATAAAGGACACAGAAGAACTCAGCCTGGAAAACTTAACCTGGAATACTTTGGAAACAATCGCCACTCTCAGCCTGCCATGGAAATAGGTGAGTGCAGTCGGCCAATTGAAGAAAGTTCTTCTTCTAAACTCCACACTCCTTGCACCTGAGGAATAACTGGCCTTTCTGAGGACCTTGAATGGAAACTACAAGCTGCTCAATACCTCAACCAACCTCCTACCAACCCTTGACGATTCAATTAAATTAAATTAAATTTATTTCTATAGCACCAATTCACATCATGTCATCTCAAGGCACTTTACAGTTCAACCAGATCATACAGTCAAATTGATACACCGGAAAAAATCTAAATCTAGATAAGTCACTTTTTCTTAAAATAAGTGCATTTTTTCTTGAATTGAGACGGTAAAAGAGACATTTTGCCAATGGAACAAAACAATTTACATTTAAAGTAAGAAAAAAACAACTGCATTGTCTCATTTCAAGTGCATCTTATCTAAATATCTTATTTTAAGTGTAAAAATACTCATTCCATTGGCTAATCATCATATTTACCTACTCAAATTAAGGGTAAATACACATAATTTAAGAAATTCGTATTTATTTCTAGATTGTTTTTCCAGTGTACAAAGTTTTCTATCTAAGGAAAACCAGTTGATTGCGTCGACTCATTGACTCTTCAGGAATCCCTCACACTAAGCATGCTTGTAGCGACAGTCGAGAGGAAAAACTCCCTTTGAACAGAAAGAAACCTCCAGTAGAACCAGGCTCAGTGTGAGCGGCCATCTGCTGAGGCCCACTGGGGTTCAAGGAGACAGAAGCAGACATAGAAAAAAGAAGCATAGATACAAACGGCAACTGTCAACCAGCTCCACAGGCGGCCCCGTCCAGGAAACACTCAGCCAGGCAGACGAGCTCCGAGCCAGCTCCCATGTCAGAGGATGAAGAGAACACATCCAGTTAGTCACAGTCAGAGAAACAGGACTACACTGGAAAACAGGCCGATCTCCAGCATCTATAAACAAGGGTGTTGATGGACAAGAGGTGCTGTGCTGCAGAGGTGGACAAGCTTGGCCTTTCCCTCCCCTTGCTTTTCTTCCTCGGCTTTGCTTCAGTGTTTTGTCTAACTTAGTTAAAACAGAGTAAAATAAGTAATCGAACACCCTGCTATTTTGAAATTTCTCCCACTTAGAAATCCTGGAGGTGCATGTCCACTGTGAGAGACAAAATGTAGGATTTTTTAAACTATTTATTTGTATGATACAGCTGCGAATATGTATTTGAACACCTGTCTATCAGATAGGCTTAGACTGCTGGAGGACATAGGGACCCCTTTTTCATCATTCTGCTTCATTCTATCTCTATTCTCCCACTCTGCAGAATCTGTTAGTTCAATCTCTAACGTTCTGCTCTCTCTGCTTTTTCTCATAGTAGCTTCATCTGGTCTGTTCCTGTTTGGCTGTGACTCCATCCTGGAGAGAAATATCAGCTGTGCTGCTGCCATCAACACCTTTGTTTCTAGATGTTCGAGCTTGGCCTGTTTTCCAGTGTAGTCCTGTTTCTCTGACTGTGACTAACTGGATGTGCTCTCTTCATCCTCTGACATGGGAGCTGGCTCGGAGCTCGTCTGCCTGGCTGTGTGTTTCCTGGACTGGGCCGCCTGTGGAGCTGGTTAACAGTTGCCTTTTGTATCTATGCTTATTTTTCTATGTCTGCTTCTGTCTCCTTGAACCCCAGTGGGCCTCAGCAGATGGCCGCTCACACTGAGCCTGGTTCTGCTGGAGGTTTCTTCCTGTTCAAAGGGAGTTTTTCCTCTCCACTGTCACTACAAGCATGCTTAGTGTGAGGGATTGCTGAAGAGTCAATGAGTCGATGCAATCAGCTGGTTTTCCTTAGATAGAAAACTTTGAATCAATCTGACTGGATGATCTGGTGAACTATAAACTGCCTTGAGATGACATGTGTTTTAAATTGGCGCTAGAGAAATAAACTGAATTGTATTGTTTCTCTCTATTATCTGTCTGATCCCCTCCAACCAGAGCTGCTCCATGTTTATCAAATGTAAAGACGGTTGTTTCTGCTTGTTAGATCAGAAGTGACTGGCGCGGTGTGTTGATGTCCGTACGTTGCGTTCAATGGTATCACGCGATTTAGTGGGTGAACCCGGCTCCTGTGTTTCCACAGCACGCTGATCAGAGCCGAGGCGATTTTAAACCGTGTCCCTTGCCGAGTCGTTTGACCCGGTTAGACGCACGTCAGTGAGCTGTTCCCATGATTAATAAAAGCTGATTTTTCCCGGGTTTGAATAGGTTTTTTGGCCAGTGGGGTTGGAGTATAATAACCTGACTCCGCCAGATGGATTTGCTCCGCATATCCATCTGGAAACCTTCCGTTGAAGTAATTTTGGGAAGGGGCGAAAATACTGGTTAGCTGATTGGCCTATGTTGGTGATAGACGGGCCAAATAAACCAATCAGATCAACGAAGCATATGACGTACTAACAGAGCGACGACGAAGAGGAGCCAATTGATAGATCAAACTCTTGCCGAAACCAGTCGGGAGAAGAGCAAAAACATCTTTCCCTCTGAGAAAAGCCTCCAGAGCAGTGTTTTGCTCTTCTTTCAGTGAAGAAATACTCTGTAATTCCGATAAAACTTGCTCGATAGCCACGCTAACGCTAGTTTCATCGGCTGAAGCCGCCATGTTCTTTAGACTGAACTGTCGCGGTTCTCGTTGCGTCACACCTCAACCCGCCTCAAAGCCAACGCTGATTGGACGTTCGTTTGGTGAACGGCTCCAAATTTTCTTTAACGGAGAGTCTCCAGACTGATTAGCGAGTGAAACCTTGAAAGCTCGCGAGATCAGGATGGTCTCACGAGGCTAGTTTATCATTGCTTTAATAATAAAAACTTAGTTTATTTTTCCCAAATCTTAAAAAAAGCTATTGATTCAGAAAAGTGATAATACTTTTTCCTCCTCTGCCTTTGATCAATGGTTATTTCTTTTTTTGTTATTTCATCAAAGTTTAAGCAGAGAAAACTTCAAATTTGCATTCGTTGGTAAATTTTAGAAATAGCAACAACAAAAATCAGAGTAGAAATTATTACAAAATTGGATACAATTATTCTATTCAGTTTCATTTGATTTTTTTTAGGACACTAATTTTGCTCCATATTGCAGAATCTTTGCCCTTTACTCCTCTAATCCTCAGGAGGAGGACCTGAATCCTCTCCATCCTCCCCTCCCCCCAAGCAGAGTCACCCTTCCCCCTCATCTTCACCACAATGGTGAGTCCCCCGGTGATTGGGAATCAGGGAGTTGTGTGTGTGTGTGTGTGTGTGGGTGTGGGGGGGTGTCTTACTGCTTGGTCCCAGTTTGCGTCTTTTGAAAAACCAGCTGCTCTCCACTCAGCCTGAACTCAGGTTCAGCTTCTAGAATTTAAATCAGAGAATTAATCAAGCAGGCAGATATTCACATTTCTATTGCCTCATGAACTCCGGTTCTGTTTCTGTTTCATGTTATTATAAAGATTTTTTTTTTGTTCATCCATGTTTCATATAAAGTTGTATTTTTATACTCATATGCACCTTCTTGCATGTTAATCTTCCAGCCTGCCTGATATTATTAAGTCATTCCTCCTCTTCATGTTTTAAACCATCAAATCCTCATTTGATGTTCCCAGCTATTATTTTCACAATGATAAAAACCTTTTGGGTTTTTCGATTTCCGGCAACAGCAAGAAAGTATTTTCTATTAATAAATTTATTTAATCCTCACTTGAAAATCATATCCTGTATTTCTGCCAATGATTTATACAAAAAGGACACTTAGGGCAAAATTAGGTCTAGTCTGTGCTTGGCTCTAATTTCTTTTCTTTTTTGACTCTGTCACCAAAGAAGATGTTCTATTCCTGAAATGGGTCAGTGGTCAAGGGGAAAGATATAAAGACTAGAAACTGATAAGAAATGTTCTAAACATGAGCATTTCAGCCCTTTACTATTTTGGACCTGAACGTCTGTGAATTTCAGTACCAGTTTCCTTCAGATATTAACCCTATAATGCCAAATGTATCGTATTTGATACATACGGTTTCTGAAATGTTTTGCGTCTGACCTTTTGCATAATTTAATGGTAAAAACTTTGCTCAAAATCCTATTGTACACAATCAGATATACCTGATAACAGCCAGTAGAAGACTACACAAAAAATAATCTTGACTTATTGCATAGTAATAGATTATTAATATCAAAAATGTATTTAAGTTTTTTCTTTTTACATAATTTGTTAAAAGGCCAAATAAGGAATTCAAACCAAAAAAAAGCTATGTTCTGTTTTGTTTTATTCTTGGATCGGGCTTTAAAGTACGGAGCCCCTCTGATGACATGGTCAAAAAAAATTTTTAATTGTGGCCACGAAGTAGTATTTCGTGCGCACGAAATACTACTTCGTGGCCACGCAATAAGTTTAAAGTGCGCACGAAATACTACTTCGTGGCCACGCAATAAGTATAACGTGCGCACAAAATACTACTTCGTGGCCACGCAATAAGTATAACGTGCGCACGAAATACTACTTCGCGGCCACGCAATAAGTATAACGTGCGCACGAAATACTACTTCGTGGCCACGTAATAAGTTTAACGTGCGCACGAAATACTACTTCGTGGCCACGCAATAAGTATAACGTGCGCACGAAATACTACTTCGTGGCCACGCAATAAGTATAACGTGCGCACGAAATACTACTTCGCGGCCACGCAATAAGTATAACGTGCACATGAAATACTACTTCGTGGCCACGCAATAAGTTTAACGTGTGCACGAAATACTACTTCGTGGCCACGCTATAAGTATAAGGTGCGCACAAAATACTACTTCATGGCCACGCAATAAGTTTAACGTGCGCACGAAATACTACTTCGTGGCCACGCAATAAGTATAACGTGCGCACGAAATACTACTTCGTGGCCACGCAATAAGTATAACGTGCGCACGAAATACTACTTCGCGGCCACGCAATAAGTATAACGTGCGCACAAAATACTACTTCGTGGCCACGCAATAAGTTTAACATGCGCACGAAATACTAGTTCGTGGTCACGCAATAATTTTAACTTGCGCACGAAATACTTATTAATAATATTAGTATCATTCCTGGACAACTGGGTAAGCAAATCGAGCGCGCCTTAGACCTTAGAGAAGGCGCGCTCGATTTGCTTACCCAGTTCTCCAGGAATGATATTAATATTAATAAGTATTTCGTGCACACGTTAAACTTATTTTGTGGCCACGAAGTAGTAATTCGTGCGCACGAAATACTACTTCATGGCCACGCAATAAGTTTAAAGTGCGCACGAAATACTACTTCGTGGCCACGCAATGAGTTTAACGTGCGCACGAAATACTACTTCGTAGCCACGCAATAAGTATAATGTGCACACGAAATACTACTTCGTGGCCACGCAATAAGTATAACGTGCGCACGAAATACTACTTCGCGGCCACGCAATAAGTATAACGTGCGCACGAAATACTACTTCGTGGCCACGCAATAAGTATAAGGTGCGCACAAAATACTACTTCGTGGCCACGCAATAAGTTTAACGTGCGCACGAAATACTACTTCGTGGCCACGCAATAAGTATAACGTGCGCACGAAATACTACTTCGTGGCCACGCAATAAGTTTAACGTGCGCACGAAATACTACTTCGTGGCCACGCAATAAGTATAATGTGCGCACGAAATACTACTTCATGGCCACGCAATAAGTTTAAAGTGCGCACGAAATACTACTTCGTGGCCACGCATAAGTATAACGTGCGCACGAAATACTACTTCGTGGCCACGCAATAAGTATAACGTGCGCACAAAATACTACTTCGTGGCCACGCAATAAGTTTAACGTGCGCACGAAATACTACTTCATGGCCACGCAAAAAGTATAACATGCGCACGAAATACTACTTCGTGGCCACGCAATAAGTTTAACGTGCGCACGAAATACTACTTCGTGGCCACGCAATAAGTATAAGGTGCGCACAAAATACTACTTCGTGGCCACGCATAAGTATAACGTGCGCACGAAATACTACTTCGTGGCCACGCAATAAGTATAACGTGCGCACAAAATACTACTTCGTGGCCACGCAATAAGTATAACGTGCGCACGAAATACTACTTCGTGGCCACGCAATAAGTTTAACGTGCGCACGAAATACTACTTCGTGGCCACGTAATAAGTTTAACGTGCGCACGAAATACTACTTCGTGGCCACGCAATAAGTATAACGTGCGCACGAAATACTACTTCGTGGCCACGCAATAAGTATAACGTGCGCACGAAATACTACTTCGCGGCCACGCAATAAGTATAACGTGCACATGAAATACTACTTCGTGGCCACGCAATAAGTTTAACGTGTGCACGAAATACTACTTCGTGGCCACGCTATAAGTATAAGGTGCGCACAAAATACTACTTCGTGGCCACGCAATAAGTTTAACGTGCGCACGAAATACTACTTCGTGGCCACGCAATAAGTATAACGTGCGCACGAAATACTACTTCGTGGCCACGCAATAAGTATAACGTGCGCACGAAATACTACTTCGCGGCCACGCAATAAGTATAACGTGCGCACGAAATACTACTTCGTGGCCACGCAATAAGTTTAACGTGCGCACGAAATACTACTTCATGGCCACGCAAAAAGTTTAACGTGCGCACGAAATACTACTTCGTGGCCACGCAATAAGTATAACGTGCGCACAAAATACTACTTCGTGGCCACGCAATATGTTTAACATGCGCACGAAATACTAGTTCGTGGTCACGCAATAATTTTAACTTGCGCACGAAATACTTATTAATAATATTAGTATCATTCCTGGACAACTGGGTAAGCAAATCGAGCGCGCCTTAGACCTTAGAGAAGGCGCGCTCGATTTGCTTACCCAGTTCTCCAGGAATGATATTAATATTAATAAGTATTTCGTGCACACGTTAAACTTATTTTGTGGCCACGAAGTAGTAATTCGTGCGCACGAAATACTACTTCGTAGCCACGCAATAAGTATAATGTGCACACGAAATACTACTTCGTGGCCACGCAATAAGTATAAGGTGCGCACAAAATACTACTTCGTGGCCACGCAATAAGTTTAACGTGCGCACGAAATACTACTTCGTGGCCACGCAATAAGTATAACGTGCGCACGAAATACTACTTCGTGGCCACGCAATAAGTTTAACGTGCGCACGAAATACTACTTCGTGGCCACGCAATAAGTATAATGTGCGCACGAAATACTACTTCATGGCCACGCAATAAGTTTAAAGTGCGCACGAAATACTACTTCATGGCCACGCAATAAGTATAATGTGCGCACGAAATACTACTTCATGGCCACGCAATAAGTTTAAAGTGCGCACGAAATACTACTTCGTGGCCACGCATAAGTATATCGTGCGCACGAAATACTACTTCGTGGCCACGCAATAAGTATAACGTGCGCACAAAATACTACTTCGTGGCCACGCAATAAGTTTAACGTGCGCACGAAATACTACTTCATGGCCACGAAAAAAGTATAACATGCGCACGAAATACTACTTCGTGGCCACGCAATAAGTTTAACGTGCGCACGAAATACTACTTCGTTGCCACGCAATAAGTTTAACTTGCGCACGAAATACTTATTAATAATATTAGTATCATTCCTGGACAACTGGGTAAGCAAATCGAGCGCGCCTTAGACCTTAGAGAAGGCGCGCTCGATTTGCTTACCCAGTTCTCCAGGAATGATATTAATATTAATAAGTATTTCGTGCACACGTTAAACTTATTTTGTGGCCACGAAGTAGTAATTCGTGCGCACGAAATACTACTTCATGGCCACGCAATAAGTTTAAAGTGCGCACGAAATACTACTTCGTGGCCACGCAATGAGTTTAACGTGCGCACGAAATACTACTTCGTGGCCACGCAATAAGTTTAACGTGCGCACGAAATACTACTTCGTGGCCACGCAATAAGTATAATGTGCGCACGAAATACTACTTCATGGCCACGCAATAAGTTTAACGTGCGCACGAAATACTACTTCGTGGCCACGCAATAAGTATAATGTGCGCACGAAATACTACTTCATGGCTACGCAATAAGTTTAAAGTGCGCACGAAATACTACTTCGTGGCCACGCAATAAGTATAACGTGCGCACGAAATACTACTTCGTGGCCACGCAATAAGTATAATGCGCGCACGAAATACTACTTCATGGCCACGCAATAAGTTTAAAGTGCGCACGAAATACTACTTCGTGGCCACGCATAAGTATAACGTGCGCACGAAATACTACTTCGTGGCCACGCAATAAGTATAATGTGCGCACGAAATACTACTTCATGGCTACGCAATAAGTTTAAAGTGCGCACGAAATACTACTTCGTGGCCACGCAATAAGTATAACGTGCGCACGAAATACTACTTCGCGGCCACGCAATAAGTATAACGTGCACATGAAATACTACTTCGTGGCCACGCAATAAGTTTAACGTGTGCACGAAATACTACTTCGTGGCCACGCTATAAGTATAAGGTGCGCACAAAATACTACTTCGTGGCCACGCAATAAGTTTAACGTGCGCACGAAATACTACTTCGTGGCCACGCAATAAGTATAACGTGCGCACGAAATACTACTTCGTGGCCACGCAATAAGTATAACGTGCGCACGAAATACTACTTCGCGGCCACGCAATAAGTATAACGTGCGCACGAAATACTACTTCGTGGCCACGCAATAAGTTTAACGTGCGCACGAAATACTACTTCATGGCCACGCAAAAAGTTTAACGTGCGCACGAAATACTACTTCGTGGCCACGCAATAAGTATAACGTGCGCACAAAATACTACTTCGTGGCCACGCAATATGTTTAACATGCGCACGAAATACTAGTTCGTGGTCACGCAATAATTTTAACTTGCGCACGAAATACTTATTAATAATATTAGTATCATTCCTGGACAACTGGGTAAGCAAATCGAGCGCGCCTTAGACCTTAGAGAAGGCGCGCTCGATTTGCTTACCCAGTTCTCCAGGAATGATATTAATATTAATAAGTATTTCGTGCACACGTTAAACTTATTTTGTGGCCACGAAGTAGTAATTCGTGCGCACGAAATACTACTTCGTAGCCACGCAATAAGTATAATGTGCACACGAAATACTACTTCGTGGCCACGCAATAAGTATAAGGTGCGCACAAAATACTACTTCGTGGCCACGCAATAAGTTTAACGTGCGCACGAAATACTACTTCGTGGCCACGCAATAAGTATAACGTGCGCACGAAATACTACTTCGTGGCCACGCAATAAGTTTAACGTGCGCACGAAATACTACTTCGTGGCCACGCAATAAGTATAATGTGCGCACGAAATACTACTTCATGGCCACGCAATAAGTTTAAAGTGCGCACGAAATACTACTTCATGGCCACGCAATAAGTATAATGTGCGCACGAAATACTACTTCATGGCCACGCAATAAGTTTAAAGTGCGCACGAAATACTACTTCGTGGCCACGCAATAAGTATAACGTGCGCACAAAATACTACTTCGTGGCCACGCAATAAGTTTAACGTGCGCACGAAATACTACTTCATGGCCACGAAAAAAGTATAACATGCGCACGAAATACTACTTCGTGGCCACGCAATAAGTTTAACGTGCGCACGAAATACTACTTCGTTGCCACGCAATAAGTTTAACTTGCGCACGAAATACTTATTAATAATATTAGTATCATTCCTGGACAACTGGGTAAGCAAATCGAGCGCGCCTTAGACCTTAGAGAAGGCGCGCTCGATTTGCTTACCCAGTTCTCCAGGAATGATATTAATATTAATAAGTATTTCGTGCACACGTTAAACTTATTTTGTGGCCACGAAGTAGTAATTCGTGCGCACGAAATACTACTTCATGGCCACGCAATAAGTTTAAAGTGCGCACGAAATACTACTTCGTGGCCACGCAATGAGTTTAACGTGCGCACGAAATACTACTTCGTGGCCACGCAATAAGTTTAACGTGCGCACGAAATACTACTTCGTGGCCACGCAATAAGTATAATGTGCGCACGAAATACTACTTCATGGCCACGCAATAAGTTTAACGTGCGCACGAAATACTACTTCGTGGCCACGCAATAAGTATAATGTGCGCACGAAATACTACTTCATGGCTACGCAATAAGTTTAAAGTGCGCACGAAATACTACTTCGTGGCCACGCAATAAGTATAACGTGCGCACGAAATACTACTTCGTGGCCACGCAATAAGTATAATGCACGCACGAAATACTACTTCATGGCCACGCAATAAGTTTAAAGTGCGCACGAAATACTACTTCGTGGCCACGCATAAGTATAACGTGCGCACGAAATACTACTTCGTGGCCACGCAATAAGTATAACGTGCGCACAAAATACTACTTCGTGGCCACGCAATAAGTTTAACGTGCGCACGAAATACTACTTCATGGCCACGCAAAAAGTATAACATGCGCACGAAATACTACTTCGTGGCCACGCAATAAGTTTAACGTGCGCACGAAATACTACTTCGTGGCCACGCAATAAGTATAACGTGCGCACGAAATACTACTTCGTGGCCACGCAATAAGTATAATGTGCGCACGAAATACTACTTCATGGCTACGCAATAAGTTTAAAGTGCGCACGAAATACTACTTCGTGGCCACGCAATAAGTATAACGTGCGCACGAAATACTACTTCGTGGCCACGCAATAAGTATAATGCGCGCACGAAATACTACTTCATGGCCACGCAATAAGTTTAAAGTGCGCACGAAATACTACTTCGTGGCCACGCATAAGTATAACGTGCGCACGAAATACTACTTCGTGGCCACGCAATAAGTATAACGTGCGCACAAAATACTACTTCGTGGCCACGCAATAAGTTTAACGTGCGCACGAAATACTACTTCATGGCCACGCAAAAAGTATAACATGCGCACGAAATACTACTTCGTGGCCACGCAATATGTTTAACGTGCGCACGAAATACTACTTCGTGGCCACGCAATAAGTATAACGTCCGCACGAAATACTACTTCGCGGCCACGCAATAAGTATAACGTGCGCACGAAATACTACTTCGTGGCCACGCAATAAGTTTAACGTGTGCACAAAATACTACTTCGTGGCCACGCAATAAGTATAACGTGCGCACGAAATACTACTTCGTGGCCACGCAATAAGTTTAACGTGCGCACGAAATACTACTTCGTGGCCACGCAATAAGTATAATGTGCGCACGAAATACTACTTCGCGGCCACGCAATAAGTATAACGTGCGCACGAAATACTACTTCGTGGCCACGCAATAAGTATAAGGTGCGCACAAAATACTACTTCGTGGCCACGCAATAAGTTTAACGTGCGCACGAAATACTACTTCGTGGCCACGCAATAAGTATAACGTGCGCACGAAATACTACTTCGTGGCCACGCAATAAGTTTAAAGTGCGCACGAAATACTACTTCATGGCCACGCAATAAGTATAATGTGCGCACGAAATACTACTTCGTGGCCACGCATAAGTATAACGTGCGCACAAAATACTACTTCGTGGCCACGCAATAAGTTTAACGTGCGCACGAAATACTACTTCATGGCCACGAAAAAAGTATAACATGCGCACGAAATACTACTTCGTGGCCACGCAATAAGTTTAACGTGCGCACGAAATACTACTTCGTTGCCACGCAATAAGTTTAACTTGCGCACGAAATACTTATTAATAATATTAGTATCATTCCTGGACAACTGGGTAAGCAAATCGAGCGCGCCTTAGACCTTAGAGAAGGCGCGCTCGATTTGCTTACCCAGTTCTCCAGGAATGATATTAATATTAATAAGTATTTCGTGCACGCGTTAAACTTATTTTGTGGCCACGAAGTAGTAATTCGTGCGCACGAAATACTACTTCATGGCCACGCAATAAGTTTAAAGTGCGCACGAAATACTACTTCGTGGCCACGCAATGAGTTTAATGTGCGCACGAAATACTACTTCGTGGCCACGCAATAAGTTTAACGTGCGCACGAAATGCTACTTCGTGGCCACGCAATAAGTATAATGTGCGCACGAAATACTACTTCATGGCCACGCAATAAGTTTAACGTGCGCACGAAATACTACTTCGTGGCCACGCAATAAGTATAATGTGCGCACGAAATACTACTTCATGGCTACGCAATAAGTTTAAAGTGCGCACGAAATACTACTTCGTGGCCACGCAATAAGTATAACGTGCGCACGAAATACTACTTCGTGGCCACGCAATAAGTATAATGCGCGCACGAAATACTACTTCATGGCCACGCAATAAGTTTAAAGTGCGCACGAAATACTACTTCGTGGCCACGCATAAGTATAACGTGCGCACGAAATACTACTTCGTGGCCACGCAATAAGTATAACGTGCGCACAAAATACTACTTCGTGGCCACGCAATAAGTTTAACGTGCGCACGAAATACTACTTCATGGCCACGCAAAAAGTATAACATGCGCACGAAATACTACTTCGTGGCCACGCAATAAGTTTAACGTGTGCACGAAATACTACTTCGTGGCCACGCAATAAGTATAACGTGCGCACGAAATACTACTTCGTGGCCACGCAATAAGTTTAACGTGCGCACGAAATACTACTTCGTGGCCACGCAATAAGTATAATGTGCGCACGAAATACTACTTCATGGCCACGCAATAAGTTTAACGTGCGCACGAAATACTACTTCGT
Source organism: Cyprinodon tularosa (assembly GCF_016077235.1). NCBI lineage: Eukaryota > Metazoa > Chordata > Actinopteri > Cyprinodontiformes > Cyprinodontidae > Cyprinodon > Cyprinodon tularosa. Next base: position 292,176 of record NW_024039537.1, read on the forward strand.
GGCCACGCAATAAGTATAATGTGCGCACGAAATACTACTTCGTGGCCACGCAATAAGTTTAACGTGTGCACGAAATACTACTTCGTGGCCACGCAATAAGTATAACGTGCGCACGAAATACTACTTCGTGGCCACGCAATAAGTTTAACGTGCGCACGAAATACTACTTCGTGGCCACGCAATAAGTATAATGTGCGCACGAAATACTACTTCATGGCCACGCAATAAGTTTAACGTGCGCACGAAATACTACTTCGTGGCCACGCAATAAGTATAATGTGCGCACGAAATACTACTTCATGGCTACGCAATAAGTTTAAAGTGCGCACGAAATACTACTTCGTGGCCACGCAATAAGTATAACGTGCGCACGAAATACTACTTCGTGGCCACGCAATAAGTATAATGTGCGCACGAAATACTACTTCATGGCCACGCAATAAGTTTAAAGTGCGCACGAAATACTACTTCGTGGCCACGCATAAGTATAACGTGCGCAAGAAATACTACTTCGTGGCCACGCAATAAGTATAACGTGCGCACAAAATACTACTTCGTGGCCACGCAATAAGTTTAAAGTGCGCACGAAATACTACTTCGTGGCCACGCAATGAGTTTAACGTGCGCACGAAATACTACTTCGTGGCCACGCAATAAGTATAACGTGCGCACGAAATACTACTTCGTGGCCACGCAATAAGTATAACGTGCGCACGAAATACTACTTCGCGGCCACGCAATAAGTATAACGTGCGCACAAAATACTACTTCGTGGCCACGCAATAAGTTTAACGTGTGCACGAAATACTACTTCGTGGCCACGCAATAAGTATAACGTGCGCACAAAATACTACTTCGTGGCCACGCAATAAGTTTAACGTGCGCACGAAATACTACTTCATGGCCACGAAAAAAGTATAACATGCGCACGAAATACTACTTCGTGGCCACGCAATAAGTTTAACGTGCGCACGAAATACTACTTCGTTGCCACGCAATAAGTTTAACTTGCGCACGAAATACTTATTAATAATATTAGTATCATTCCTGGACAACTGGGTAAGCAAATCGAGCGCGCCTTAGACCTTAGAGAAGGCGCGCTCGATTTGCTTACCCAGTTCTCCAGGAATGATATTAATATTAATAAGTATTTCGTGCACACGTTAAACTTATTTTGTGGCCACGAAGTAGTAATTCGTGCGCACGAAATACTACTTCATGGCCACGCAATAAGTTTAAAGTGCGCACGAAATACTACTTCGTGGCCACGCAATGAGTTTAACGTGCGCACGAAATACTACTTCGTGGCCACGCAATAAGTTTAACGTGCGCACGAAATACTACTTCGTGGCCACGCAATAAGTATAATGTGCGCACGAAATACTACTTCATGGCCACGCAATAAGTTTAACGTGCGCACGAAATACTACTTCGTGGCCACGCAATAAGTATAATGTGCGCACGAAATACTACTTCATGGCTACGCAATAAGTTTAAAGTGCGCACGAAATACTACTTCGTGGCCACGCAATAAGTATAACGTGCGCACGAAATACTACTTCGTGGCCACGCAATAAGTATAATGCGCGCACGAAATACTACTTCATGGCCACGCAATAAGTTTAAAGTGCGCACGAAATACTACTTCGTGGCCACGCATAAGTATAACGTGCGCACGAAATACTACTTCGTGGCCACGCAATAAGTATAACGTGCGCACAAAATACTACTTCGTGGCCACGCAATAAGTTTAACGTGCGCACGAAATACTACTTCATGGCCACGCAAAAAGTATAACATGCGCACGAAATACTACTTCGTGGCCACGCAATAAGTTTAACGTGCGCACGAAATACTACTTCGTGGCCACGCAATAAGTATAACGTGCGCACGAAATACTACTTCGTGGCCACGCAATAAGTATAATGTGCGCACGAAATACTACTTCATGGCTACGCAATAAGTTTAAAGTGCGCACGAAATACTACTTCGTGGCCACGCAATAAGTATAACGTGCGCACGAAATACTACTTCGTGGCCACGCAATAAGTATAATGCGCGCACGAAATACTACTTCATGGCCACGCAATAAGTTTAAAGTGCGCACGAAATACTACTTCGTGGCCACGCATAAGTATAACGTGCGCACGAAATACTACTTCGTGGCCACGCAATAAGTATAACGTGCGCACAAAATACTACTTCGTGGCCACGCAATAAGTTTAACGTGCGCACGAAATACTACTTCATGGCCACGCAAAAAGTATAACATGCGCACGAAATACTACTTCGTGGCCACGCAATATGTTTAACGTGCGCACGAAATACTACTTCGTGGCCACGCAATAAGTATAACGTCCGCACGAAATACTACTTCGCGGCCACGCAATAAGTATAACGTGCGCACGAAATACTACTTCGTGGCCACGCAATAAGTTTAACGTGTGCACAAAATACTACTTCGTGGCCACGCAATAAGTATAACGTGCGCACGAAATACTACTTCGTGGCCACGCAATAAGTTTAACGTGCGCACGAAATACTACTTCGTGGCCACGCAATAAGTATAATGTGCGCACGAAATACTACTTCGCGGCCACGCAATAAGTATAACGTGCGCACGAAATACTACTTCGTGGCCACGCAATAAGTATAAGGTGCGCACAAAATACTACTTCGTGGCCACGCAATAAGTTTAACGTGCGCACGAAATACTACTTCGTGGCCACGCAATAAGTATAACGTGCGCACGAAATACTACTTCGTGGCCACGCAATAAGTTTAAAGTGCGCACGAAATACTACTTCATGGCCACGCAATAAGTATAATGTGCGCACGAAATACTACTTCGTGGCCACGCATAAGTATAACGTGCGCACAAAATACTACTTCGTGGCCACGCAATAAGTTTAACGTGCGCACGAAATACTACTTCATGGCCACGAAAAAAGTATAACATGCGCACGAAATACTACTTCGTGGCCACGCAATAAGTTTAACGTGCGCACGAAATACTACTTCGTTGCCACGCAATAAGTTTAACTTGCGCACGAAATACTTATTAATAATATTAGTATCATTCCTGGACAACTGGGTAAGCAAATCGAGCGCGCCTTAGACCTTAGAGAAGGCGCGCTCGATTTGCTTACCCAGTTCTCCAGGAATGATATTAATATTAATAAGTATTTCGTGCACGCGTTAAACTTATTTTGTGGCCACGAAGTAGTAATTCGTGCGCACGAAATACTACTTCATGGCCACGCAATAAGTTTAAAGTGCGCACGAAATACTACTTCGTGGCCACGCAATGAGTTTAATGTGCGCACGAAATACTACTTCGTGGCCACGCAATAAGTTTAACGTGCGCACGAAATGCTACTTCGTGGCCACGCAATAAGTATAATGTGCGCACGAAATACTACTTCATGGCCACGCAATAAGTTTAACGTGCGCACGAAATACTACTTCGTGGCCACGCAATAAGTATAATGTGCGCACGAAATACTACTTCATGGCTACGCAATAAGTTTAAAGTGCGCACGAAATACTACTTCGTGGCCACGCAATAAGTATAACGTGCGCACGAAATACTACTTCGTGGCCACGCAATAAGTATAATGCGCGCACGAAATACTACTTCATGGCCACGCAATAAGTTTAAAGTGCGCACGAAATACTACTTCGTGGCCACGCATAAGTATAACGTGCGCACGAAATACTACTTCGTGGCCACGCAATAAGTATAACGTGCGCACAAAATACTACTTCGTGGCCACGCAATAAGTTTAACGTGCGCACGAAATACTACTTCATGGCCACGCAAAAAGTATAACATGCGCACGAAATACTACTTCGTGGCCACGCAATAAGTTTAACGTGTGCACGAAATACTACTTCGTGGCCACGCAATAAGTATAACGTGCGCACGAAATACTACTTCGTGGCCACGCAATAAGTTTAACGTGCGCACGAAATACTACTTCGTGGCCACGCAATAAGTATAATGTGCGCACGAAATACTACTTCATGGCCACGCAATAAGTTTAACGTGCGCACGAAATACTACTTCGTGGCCACGCAATAAGTATAATGTGCGCACGAAATACTACTTCGTGGCCACGCAATAAGTTTAACGTGTGCACGAAATACTACTTCGTGGCCACGCAATAAGTATAACGTGCGCACGAAATACTACTTCGTGGCCACGCAATAAGTTTAACGTGCGCACGAAATACTACTTCGTGGCCACGCAATAAGTATAATGTGCGCACGAAATACTACTTCATGGCCACGCAATAAGTTTAACGTGCGCACGAAATACTACTTCGTGGCCACGCAATAAGTATAATGTGCGCACGAAATACTACTTCATGGCTACGCAATAAGTTTAAAGTGCGCACGAAATACTACTTCGTGGCCACGCAATAAGTATAACGTGCGCACGAAATACTACTTCGTGGCCACGCAATAAGTATAATGTGCGCACGAAATACTACTTCATGGCCACGCAATAAGTTTAAAGTGCGCACGAAATACTACTTCGTGGCCACGCATAAGTATAACGTGCGCAAGAAATACTACTTCGTGGCCACGCAATAAGTATAACGTGCGCACAAAATACTACTTCGTGGCCACGCAATAAGTTTAAAGTGCGCACGAAATACTACTTCGTGGCCACGCAATGAGTTTAACGTGCGCACGAAATACTACTTCGTGGCCACGCAATAAGTATAACGTGCGCACGAAATACTACTTCGTGGCCACGCAATAAGTATAACGTGCGCACGAAATACTACTTCGCGGCCACGCAATAAGTATAACGTGCGCACAAAATACTACTTCGTGGCCACGCAATAAGTTTAACGTGTGCACGAAATACTACTTCGTGGCCACGCAATAAGTATAACGTGCGCACGAAATACTACTTCGTGGCCACGCAATAAGTTTAACGTGCGCACGAAATACTACTTCGTGGCCACGCAATAAGTATAATGTGCGCACGAAATACTACTTCATGGCCACGCAATAAGTTTAACGTGCGCACGAAATACTACTTCGTGGCCACGCAATAAGTATAATGTGCGCACGAAATACTACTTCATGGCTACGCAATAAGTTTAAAGTGCGCACGAAATACTACTTCGTGGCCACGCAATAAGTATAACGTGCGCACGAAATACTACTTCGTGGCCACGCAATAAGTATAATGTGCGCACGAAATACTACTTCATGGCCACGCAATAAGTTTAACGTGCGCACGAAATACTACTTCGTGGCCACGCAATAAGTTTAATGTGCGCACGAAATACTACTTCGTGGCCACGCAATAAGTATAATGTGCGCACGAAATACTACTTCATGGCTACGCAATAAGTTTAAAGTGCGCACGAAATACTACTTCGTGGCCACGCAATAAGTATAACGTGTGCACGAAATACTACTTCGTGGCCACGCAATAAGTTTAACATGCGCACGAAATACTATTTCGTGGCCACGCAATAAGTTTATCGTGCGCACGAAATACTACTTCGTGGCCACAATTAAAAATTTTTTTTGACCATGTCATCAGAGGGGCTCCGTATTAAAGGATTAAATGGAGCCATCTGCTGAAAGAAGCCATAAACACATACATGATGGAAATGTTAACAAAAAAATCTAACCTAAAAATGCTGAAATAGCTCCCATCACCCCCTGCTCTTCGCATCAGGTTAGACCTTAAAGGCACACTATGCAACCTTTTTCAGTTAATTAATGTGTTCCATAACATTTTGGATGATTAAATGAGTCCTTTCAGGTCGAACAAAGGTTTTCTCGGCCGCCCTGGTGGTCTGTAGGGGAAATACCGTACTAGCAATTGCAGGAGCCCTCGGCCCGCACCCACAGGCTCAGAAGTCTCGTGCATCGTGAGAGTCTATCTTGCTTTACGGCAAGAACTTGGCTAACTACAATCTTTGTCAAGCCAGGCGCAGTTGTTTTGAGCTTAGCAGACAGGCGAACGCAACGAATCACCATGTCTACTGCGGTGGGTGACTATTTTGTTCCAATTTTCGAGTTTGAAAATTTAGCATGTTTTCATACATTATTTGTTATGCATATGTCTAAATAACAAAGATTGTAGTTAGCCAAGTTCTCGCCGTAAAGCAAGACCGACTCTTGCGATTCACGAGACTTCTAAGCCTGTGGGTGCGGGCCGAGGGCTCCTGCAATTGCAAGTACGGTATTTCCCCTACAGACCACCAGGGCGGCCGAGAAACCCTTTGTTTGACCTGAAATGACTCATTTAATCATCCAAAATGTTATGGAACACATTAATTAACTGAAAAATGTTGCATAGTATGCCTTTAATTTCCTTGTGTGGTGAAGGACTGTTCAGAGTGCTGCTGCTATCATTACGCTGGACTCCAGTTCATTTGAGTCCTTTTAATCCAGGTATCACAGAGGTAAACAAGCTTTCTTCCTCACTCATCTGAAACACCTAAAGCCTCATGAGTCTACAGCAAAGCTATGGGTTTCTTTTCATGCTATCTTTTATCAGCAAACAGGCTGTGGACAGGGTGGTAGTAAAAGTTTCCCTGTGTGCCCCACACTTCAGCAATGTTCTGGTATGTGAAGGGATCAAATTTAGAGGTGGTGGTACTGTGTTCTGCTTCTTGCAGGCCCACTTAAAGGACTGATTAGAGGGAATCCTCAGAGAAAACGCAGAGAAACCCTTTGGGTTCATCTGAGGGCTAAAGGCTGTCCGGATTCGACGCAGCAATCCAGACGTCCTTTCCTACCCACAATAATTCAATTCAGTTTATTTATATAGCGCCAGTTCACAACATGTCATCTCAAGGTTTTTTACAGAGAATATTCAATCAGATCAAACAAGCAGGTTGGTAAAAAATGTTCTAAGGAAAATCAGCTTATTCCATCCAGTCATTAACTTTGCAGGATTTGCTTCAACTGGAGCCTCCAGAGACAGCACGCATTCTCTTGCTTTGTGTTGTTGACTCTAAGCATGCAAAAAGCGAATGTGGAGAGGAAAAACTCCCTTTTAACAGGAAGAAACCTTTAGCAGAACTAGAACCAGGCTCATTATCATTGGAATAAAGCTATCTCCAGACATAGATAGATAGATATCTCAGCATAACCCAAGCTGCGCTAACCATAAGGTTTTGCAAAAAAGGCAAGTTTTAAAAACCTTGAAAGATATGTTTTATTAATAATGACCTCAACAAAGGTGAACGACCAGAAGCTAATGGCTACATTTTATTCACATTCATTTCTGTTGCTGTAATATCTCATATTACTGCTATCGCACGTCTGTTTAATGGAGCAAGTTTTTTCTGCACTGCATAAGTTTAATGTCTTATGTTTTGAGTCCAAAAATCCCTTTATTGTCCCACAAAGGGGAAAATCTGGTGTTTACAGCAGCAAAAAGGTCATAGAAAAAAATTGTCACATAATGTGGACCTTAGAAAAATGTAGAAGAATAACATAATAGTAAAGAGTTAAAAGATAATCAATAAAATACTGTACTTTAAAGTGTATTAAAAATATATATACTGTAAACCCGGAGTATAAATAACATTATTATGCAGCTGTGGACATTTTTACAGTAATGGATATTTGAAAATAGCAGCAACATCAGAGATGTGCAGAATGACAGCAGCATGTTATGTAACTGAGTAAGTTAGAAACTGTGCAAAATCAGCATAAATTTAAAAACCTATTGAGGTTGTTGGGATCAGTGGTGGTTATAGCGTCTTCTAGCCTCTGAGATGTTGATACCTTTAAGTTGAACTCCTCCTCCAGGCCAGGAAGTGGTGCACTTTCTTCTTCTGTACTGTTTGCTAGCCAATTACCCAACCGGCTAAAGCTAACGTTAACTAAAACATACATTTAAATGAGCAGTTCAGCAAAGAGGTGGCAGCCTTCATGCAGCTTCTGAGCCACTTTGTGTCAGGATTTTATCAAGAGCTCGGACCCAAATGCAGATAAACCAATACAGAGAGACAAAGGGGAAAAGTTTAACAGCTTTATTGAGAAGTATTGTGGAGATTCCAGTGTTGCTCTGAACACTGCTCAACCGGAACTGAAAGGTGAGGGGAAGACACTGCGGTTAGTTCAGGTCCAGTGGGAAAATTGATTCTCGAACTTGAAGAGGAGGAAAGGTGGACAGACTCACATTTCCAGTGAATTGGTTGACTCTTAGATTCCAGTAGGTGAGGAATCTGTTCCGGTGTTTGTCTCATACGGTGGAGGGCGGACAGAGTTACCCAGATTGCGGTTGCTTGTAGATGAACGGAGAAAGATTGACTGCCACTCAGATTTCCTGCGGTACTTGAACGCACTGTGGTGCAGATGAATCCCTTGCTCAGTGTGAAGCTCAAACGATTCCTGGGGGAAAGTGGATCCAAACCTCTGGTTTGTATCCCCAGCTCAGTTTGAAGCTCAGTAGATCCTTCCAGGGAGAGAAGGTCCGAAAATCCGGTTTGCAGGATGACTTCCTGCCGAGAGGCAAAGACAAAAACAAGATTAAAACTCGGGTTGACAAAAACTCAGTTTGACTCAGCAAAACTCTGTTTAGCTAGAGGACCCAAAACTGGTAAACACTCTGGTGTTTTTCTCATACCATTTCTAACATAATGGAGCTATTGGTTATTTATTCTCCAGATGCACAGTTTGATATATCGTTAAAATACTTTACAGTACAGTATTTTATTGTTTATCTTTTAATTCTTCACTATTATGATATTCTTATACATTTTTCTAAGGTCCATATTTGTGTGACCATTTTGTTTCTATAATCTTTTTGCTGCGGTAACACCAGAATTTCCCCATTGTGGGACAATAAGGGGATTTTTATATTCTATTTATCCTTTTTTGTTGCTTTTTTAGTGTTTTATGACTTGAATCTCAATGTGAGGAATATCAACCATCACTTTGGTCGTTCCTTTCCATTCATTTTCTCCTGTTCAGTCCGTGTCAGGGTCGCGGTGGGACCGGTGCCGCCAGTCTACGGGCAAAAGGCAGGATACAATGTAGAGAACCCGATTAACCTACCAGTCATGTTTTTTGAACTGTGAGAGGAAGCTGGAGTACCCGGAGAGAACCAACTTCCAGAGGGAGAACTTGGAAACTCCATGCAGGAAGACCCCGATCCAGGAATTGAACCCAGAAACTTCTTAAGCCGGCCATATGCTGTGCAATATTTTCAATCTTTGCATACAGACGCACAATGTATGACGAAAACGCAGGGTTAAAAGTTCACAGCTCACGAAGTTTGTTCTCCCACTGTGCGGCACGACGCTCTGATGCGACCTACCTGCTCACACCGTACGTCTAAAAACCAGGTTGAACTCCGCGGAGAGATGGCGCTACTCGGACTCGTCTATCTGGAAGCTAGAGACTGACACGGGAGTGGATTTTCACTCCTGTCCCGTCCCACTCCTGGTGAAATTACTCCCACTCCCATCCCGCTCCTATTCAGAATGACTCCCGCTCCTGCACCACTCCCACACTGCAACAATTCTAAATCTGGATAAGTAATTTTTTTCTTAAAATAAGTGCATTTGTTCTTGAATTGAGGAGGTAAAAGAGACATTTTGCCAATGGAACAAGACAATTTACACTTAAAATAAGAAAACACAATTAAATTGTCTTATTTCAAGTGCATATTATCTAATTATCTTATTTTAAGAGTAAAAATACTCATTCCATTGGCAAACTATCTCATTTACTTACTCAAAATAAGGGTAAATACACTTAATTTAAGAAATTCTTACTTATTTCTAGCTCGTTTTTGCAGTGCATTCTTGTTGTTTTTGAGCGCGGGGGAAAAACTCAGAGCGGAAGCACTGTTGGTTTTTGGGTCGTGTAGTTTTTTTGACTCGCATTATAGTGTAGGCTTCAAGGAAAAAAACTACAAAATGGCCGCGCCAGTACTGGATTTTTTTTTTTCTATTTTATTTTATTTTTTGGCATCAATCCTAGTTTTTTTAAGTTACTGTTGGTTTGCTCCCGCTCCCGTCTGCTCCCATTGATGTTTAATCCTGTACCGTCCCAATCACGTGATCGTTACTAATACTGACTCCCATCCCAGGGGAATCCCGTGACTCGTGGGATTCCCGAAAAAATGTCAGTCTCTAGTGGAAGCCAAACGAGTACAATGGAAAAACGATCTAGAAATAAGTAGAAAATTTCTTAAATTTAGTGTATTTATCCTTAATTTGCGTAGGTAAATGAGATAGTTTGCCAATGGAATGAGTATTTTTACTCTTAAAATAAGATAATTAGATAATATGCACTTGTTTTCTTATCTTAAGGGTAAATTGTCTCATTCCATTGGCAAAATTTATCTTTTATCTCCTCAATCCAAGAAAAAATGGCCTTATTTTAAGAAAAAACTTCTTATCTATCTTTCAATTTTTTCCAGTGTAGAAGAGGAATATAAAGCTCAATTTGAGCCATTTTGTGCTGAAATGGAAATAGAAAAAGCATACGTATTTGGACAAAGACATGGCTGAGCAAACGTGGCTACTACGCTCTGCCAGTTTTACAGAAAGTTCTCCATTTAATTCGCCATACTTCTGTGTTTTCGTTTGAGAAGAAGAAGGAGAATCGTTTTTTGGGCACTGAGCGATTTGCAGTACGACGGCCGACTGAATTTCAAACGTTTGATTTTCTTCCGACCTTACGATTCCTGATAGTGAGGTGGTCGCCCCTCGTTACCCCGTGTGTAAACTACATGATGCACGATGAATATCGACCCAATCGAAAAATCCTCACACAACTGGAAAATCGGCCTGACAACGGCAAAAAAATCGCACAGTGTATCGTTACTGCAAGGCAGCAGTGCCACCCTCTGTTCAACGTTCTTTTTTTCTGTTTAAATTACAGTTTTAATCCCTAATCTTGTCTGTGCACTGGAAAAAATCTAAATCTAGATAAGTCATTTTTTCTTAAAATAAGTGCATTTGTTCTTGGATTTATGAGGTAAAAGAGACATTTTGCCAATGGAACAAGACAATTTCCACTTAAAATAAGAAAAAACAATTGCATTGTCTTATTTCAAGTGCATATTATCTAATTTTCTTATTTTAAGAGTAAAATACTCATTCTATTGGCAAACTATGTCATTTTTCTGGTCAAATTAACGTTAAATACACTTAATTTAAGAAATTTTTACTTATTTTTAGATGGTTTTTCCAGTGTGCGTATCTGTTTTCTTGTATTAATCCTAATTTACGTCTTTAAACAAACTGCCAGTTTGCACATCGGCTTTAGTTCCTCTCTTAATCAGACATGTGTAACTCCTCTTCCTCACAATCATCCCTTTGACGATCAAAGTTGTAATTTCCACCTCTCCAATTCTTCCAATTCAGCTGATCAGGATGTTCATTTACTTCTCTCTGTTGTTTCTGTTCTCACAGTGATTGCTGTCGCAGCGGGCGCCCTGGCGCTGCCGCCGGGGGTCGATGGCAGGCAGAAAAGGGCCTCTTCATTATGCGGCGTCCAGTCGGCAGAATGAAATTTCAGACAGCCGAATCCATCAGAGGCTCATCTGGAAGCGCGGACGATGTTCCAGCTTTGACGGATTCTGTTTCGATGCTGTCAGGGCCAATTGTCCCGGCTTCAATCAAATCGGCCACCAATGTCCACCGATTTATCTAAAAAGACACCTTTCTGATTATTCGCAGAGATGCTTGGGTCTGTGACGCGTTGGAGGCTGAATGTAAAGGAGGTGAAGGTGTTTTCTTTTGAGGATTTATCTTCAAAATACAAAGCTTATATGAAGCACCTGGTTTAGATAGAATTATGGTGATTATTCAAGGCTAAACTGAATTTTGAAGGAAGCAGATCATTTTTAAAAAGCCTCAGCTGTTGAACATGAAATGCAGAATTGTGTATCAATAGAGGTCATGACCTCCAGCTGATGGATGGTGAGATGTTTGAATAAAAAAATGAACTTCTTGCCCTGAATTTCCGCCTCTGACCACAGAAACACGGTCTGAGGGGAGGAGATAATGAGGTGGCATGAAGCATGCATCATACATTATAAATACTTGCATCACCAAAGGATTTACAGTGTTTACAATCAAACTATTTTATACTTTCCTTAGATTTTGTTTTAAAAAGAATCATATTTTTGGAAAAATGAGAGAAAATATCTCTTTGAAAAGAGTACAGGGTTTATACAGTAGTTAGTACCTCAAATTTAATGCTCTTAGAAATTATTTTAATGCCATCAAAAGGTACCCATGATTCTATATATATATATATAATTTATATATCACAATTTATTTGCTCGTAACTGCTTCCGGTTGATCGTAAAGCTGTAGTTTGGAAAAGAAGTTCGAGGCGGAGAAAAATTGACAGAAGAGAAAAATGCTAATTTCAACAAAAGTAGCCGGAAAATTATATATACATATGTATATAAGTGTGTATATATATATATATATATATATATATATATATATATATATATATATATATATATATATATATATATATATATATATATATATATATATATATATATATATATATATATATATATATGTATATATATATATATATATATATATACATATACATATATATACATATATACATATATATATACACATATATACACATATATATACACATATATATACACATATATACACATACACTCACCGGCCACTTTATTAGGTACACCTGTCCAACTGCTCGTTAACACTTAATTTCTAAGCAGCCAATCACATGGCGGCAACTCAGTGCATTTAGGCATGTAGACATAGTCAAGACAATCTCCTGCAGTTCAAACCAAGCATCAGTATGGGGAAGAAAGGTGATTTGAGTGACTTTGAACGTGGCATGATTGTTGGTTCCAGAAGGGCTGGTCTGAGTATTTCAGAAACTGCTGATCTACTGGGATTTTCAGACACAACCATCTCTAGGGTTTACAGAGAATGGTCCGAAAAAGAAAAAACATCCAGTGAGCGGCAGTTCTGTGGGCGGAAATGCCTTGTTGATGCCAGAGGTCAGAGGAGAATGGCCAGACTGGTTGGAGCTGATAGAAGGGCAACAGTGACTCAAATAACCACCCGTTACAACCAAGGTGGGCAGAAGAGCATCTCTGAACGCACAGTACGTCGAACTTTGAGGCAGATGGGCTACAGCAGCAGAAGACCACACCGGGTGCCACTCCTTTCAGCTAAGAACAGGAAACTGAGGCTACAATTTGCACAAGCTCATCAAAATTGGACAATAGAAGATTGGAAAAACGTTGCCTGGTCTGATGAGTCTCGATTTCTGCTGCGACATTCTGATGGTAGGGTCAGAATTTGGCGTCTACAACATGAAAGCATGGATCCATCCTGCCTTGTATCAACGGTGCAGGCTGGTGGTGGTGGTGTCATGGTGTGGGGAATATTTTCTTGGCACTCTTTGGGCCCCTTGGTACCAATTGAGCATCGTTGCAACGCCACAGCCTACCTGAGTATTGTTGCTGACCATGTCCATCCCTTTATGACCACAATGTACCCAACTTCTGATGGCTACTTCCAGCAGGATAATGCGCCATGTCATAAAGCTGGAATCATCTCAGACTGGTTTCTTGAACATGACAATGAGTTCACTGTACTCAAATGGCCTCCACAGTCACCAGATCTCAATCCAATAGAGCATCTTTGGGATGTGGTGGAACGGGAGATTCGCATCATGGATGTGCAGCCGACAAATCTGCGGCAACTGTGTGATGCCATCATGTCAATATGGACCAAACTCCCTGAGGAATGCTTCCAGCACCTTGTTGAATCTATTCCACCAAGAATTGAGGCAGTTCTGAAGGCAAAAGGGGGTCCAACCCGTTACTAGCATGGGGTACCTAATAAAGTGGCCGTTGAGTGTATATATATATATATACACTATATTGCCAAAAGTATTTGCTCACCCATCCAAATTATTGGAATCAGGTGTTCCAATCACTTCCATGGCCACAGGTGTATAAATTCAAGCACCTAGGCATGCAGACTGTTTTTACAAACATTTGTGAAAGAATGGGTCGCTCTCAGGAGCTCAGTGAATTCCAGCGTGGAACTGTGATAGGATGCCACCTGTGCAACAAATCCAGTCGTGAAATTTCCTCGCTCCTAAATATTCCACAGTCAACTGTCAGCTGTATTATAAGAAAATGGAAGTGTTTGGGAACGACAGCAACTCAGCCACGAAGTGGTAGGCCACGTAAACTGACGGAGCGGGGTCAGCGGATGCTGACGCGCATAGTGCGAAGAGGTCGCCAACTTTCTGCAGAGTCAATCACTACAGACCTCCAAACTTCATGTAGCTCAAGAACAGTGCGCAGAGAGCTTCATGGAATGGGTTTCCATGGGCGAGCAGCTGCATCCAAGCCATACATCACCAAGTGCAATGCAAAGCGTCGGATGCGGTGGTGTAAAGCACGCCGCCACTGGACTCTAGAGCAGTGGAGACGCGTTCTCTGGAGTGACGAATCGCGCTTCTCCATCTGGCAATCTGATGGACGGGTCTGGGTTTGGCGGTTGCCAGGAGAACGGTACTTGTCTGACTGCATTGTGCCAAGTGTAAAGTTTGGTGGAGGGGGGATTATGGTGTGGGGTTGTTTTTCAGGAGCTGGGCTTGGCCCCTTAGTTCCAGTGAAAGGAACTCTGAATGCTTCAGCATACCAAGACATTTTGGACAATTCCATGCTCCCAACTTTGTGGGAACAGTTTGGAGCTGGCCCCTTCCTCTTCCAACATGACTGTGCACCAGTGCACAAAGCAAGGTCCATAAAGACATGGATGACAGAGTCTGGTGTGGATGAACTTGACTGGCCTGCACAGAGTCCTGACCTCAACCCGATAGAACACCTTTGGGATGAATTAGAGCGGAGACTGAGAGCCAGGCCTTCTCGTCCAACATCAGTGTGCGACCTCACAAATGCGCTTCTGGAAGAATGGTCAAAAATTCCCATAAACACACTCCTAAACCTTGTGGACAGCCTTCCCAGAAGAGTTGAAGCTGTTCTAGCTGCAAAGGGTGGACCGACGTCATATTGAACCCTATGGATTAGGAACGGGATGTCACTTAAGCTCATATGTGAGTCAAGGCAGGTGAGCAAATACTTTTGGCAATATAGTGTATATATATATATATATATATATATATATATATATATATATATATATATATATATATATATAAATATATATATATATATATATAGAGAGAGAGAGTAATTAATATTAGCTTTTATTTGAATGTTTTATTCTACTTTATTAATCTAAAATCTGTAGTCTAGCGAACATTAATTCTGTTTTTAATTTCTTTTTAAATTTGTAATTTTTACTGAAAAATTCTTGCTGGTTTTTTTTAGGTTTAGACAATTTTAATATCTGTCCAGGGAAAACGGAGGAAAAATAGCCTTTCGGCTGATTCTGCTGCATTTGCAGGAATGCTTATTAATGTCAAATAAATAAATAAATCTAAATAAAAGCAGAATTTAAAGTTTATTTACCTACACTGGAAAAAATATAAGTCTAGTTAGGTAATTTTTTCTTAATATAAGTGCATTTCCTCTTGGATTGAGGAGGTAAAAGACACATTTTGCCAGTAGAACAAGACAATTTTCATTTAAAATAAGAAAACACAATTGCATTGTCTTATTTCAAGTGAATATTATCGAATTATCTTATTTTAAGAGCAAAAATACTCATTCCATTGGCAAACTATCTTATTTACCTGCTCAAATTAAGGGTGAATACACTTAATTTAAGACATTTTTTTCTTATGTCTAGATGGTTTTTCCAGTGTACGACTAAATCTCACCTTTTAAGTATTTTTCTTGTGATCCTAACAGAGTGATGGAAAGTGCAGAATTTTGTAGAGCTGTAAAGATTATTTCTATTCTATGCTCATATAACCCCATATATATTGATGGTAGTTTATTCTGGGTTGGTCTTGGCCCCCAACAGAACAGTTTGCCCCCCTCCAACCCCTGAAGGTTAAGGTTATATAATATGCGGCACAGAGACACAGTCAGGGTGGAAGCTGGTTTGAATCCTGGGGGCTTATTTTAAAAAGGTTGTGAAAATGTAAACAATCTGACCTCCAGAAGAGCCTCGCTGAGGCATGAATAGCGTTAAGGTCCTTCCTATAATTTACTGCATGAGGATGTCCAGCCTCTGGCTGAGCTGGTCAGGCTTCAAAGCTCAGAGGAAAGGTTCACGCTCAGCGGGGGGGTCGCTGATGACGAGGAGATGAGGGGGGGAGGCTGTGGAGGCAGCAGCCCCCCCCGGTGCGTCCTGGAAACACTGACATCAAGAAGCTTTTTTCTCACTGAGCTGCAAAGATGAAGCATTAGGGAAATCTGATGGCTGCTGGCTAAATGTTCAGGTTTATCAGCCTAATTAATGATGACAATCTTTATTAATATCCTATCATGCTTTTTATGTGATATTAAAAGCCACAAAAAAAAACTCTCACACTCTGAAAAGTCAGTTTTCACGTCCTAAAATAAGTTATTCTGATCATCAATCTATACGTAATAATCCTTTTTACTAATACACTGGCAAAAATGTTCTAGAAATAAGTAAAAAATTCTTAAATTAAGAGAACTTACCCTGAATTTGAGTAGGTAAATGTGATAGTTTGCCAATGGAATAAGTATTTTTTTACTCTTAAAATAAGATAATTAGACAACATGCACTTGAAATAACAATATGCAATCCAAGAACAAATGCACTTATTTTAAGAAAAAATGACTTATCTAGATTCCTATTTTTTCCAGTGTATAAAGAGCAGAGGAACTGTGATAATGACATCAGTTTAATGGTGAACTGCAAAAACCATCTAGAAATAAGTAACAATTTCTTAAATTAAGTTTAATAACCATAAATCTGAGTAGGTAAATAAGATGATTTGCCAACAGAATGAGTATTTTTACTCTTAAAATAAGATAATTAAATAATATGAACTTGAAATAAGACAATGCAATTGTTTTTTTCTTATTTTAGATAGAAATTGCCGTGTTCCATTGGCAAAGTGTCTCAATTAAATTCTCAATTCAAGAAACAAATCACTTATTTTCAGAAA
Source organism: Cyprinodon tularosa (assembly GCF_016077235.1). NCBI lineage: Eukaryota > Metazoa > Chordata > Actinopteri > Cyprinodontiformes > Cyprinodontidae > Cyprinodon > Cyprinodon tularosa. The sequence goes on from NW_024039537.1 coordinate 309,261, forward strand.
AAAATTACTTATTTAGATTTACATTTTTTTGAAGTGTGATATAAAACTCTAAAGAGGAGAGTTAAACACGAGAGTAAATTTTAAAGGAAAAGTCATATTCAGAATTTAAACTTCTGAAAGTTCTTTAAATCTGAAATGATTCCATCCTGTTCAATAAATAAATGTTTTTAATCCAGAGTAATTTTCATGTGAATGTGCTTTACTGGAGGCATCCATGTTTGTCAAAGAACACTACTGCCACCTACTGGTTAGTGACGTCACGGTGCGGTATCGGCTGTTGATCAAGTCCCAGTGCTGTATCTGGTGTTTGTCACAACGCGCTATTATCCAAGTCATCTTGAAAACATTCTTCTTCCAAATGTTGGCTACATATTACGGGTTTTTTCTCTGGCCAGAAGTTCGATGGCAAATCCTCCCTCTTCAAGTTGGCGATCCAACGACCAACCCGTCCGTGGAGGATCAGGAATCAGAAAGGTGGAATAACTCTTTTTTTCACTTTTACCCGATGTATTCCAGCATCCAGCTGCCATGCACGTGGGCATTGTCAGTTTCACTATAGCTCTGGTGAATTTCAATGGTGAGGTCCTCTGGAAATCTTCAATAATTGTTGCTGATTGCAAATGTGTCTTAGCCTTGTGAGACCATCCTGATCTCACGAGCTTTCAAGGTTTCACTCGCAGATCAGTCTGGAGACTCTCCGTTAAAGAAAATCTGGAGCCGTTCACCAAACGAACGTCCAA
>NW_024039537.1:315000-404693 GCF_016077235.1 Cyprinodon tularosa
CCCTTGTTTAAGAAAAATTGACTTATTTAGATTTGTTTTTTTTTTTTTCAGGGCACCAACAGAACCAGATTCAAAGCTTCTGCAGATAAAATAAAGGTGAAGTTCTTCACGTTTGGACATGTCGGTTCAATCAGACCCCTTTAAAGGATGCGTGTTTAACTTTGGGCCATTACTGAGAAGTAAAGCATGTCTGGAAAAATGCTGTTTCTGTTTTACTGCTTTGTTGTCGGTTCAGAAGCATCTGAAAAGCACAATTACGGAGGATTACCGTCTCATCAGTCACTCTTTGTTGCGCGATCTCTTTAGAAAGCAGCCGTTGTCTTCCCTCCCTCTGCTCTGAACGATCCAAACCTCTATACAGATGTTAAGTGAGGAGCTCAGCTCAGCTTTTTGACGGCCAGGACCACACCTGAGGCAGGAAGGTTGCCCGCTACAAAGCCAAACATGTTTATAATAGTTTATCCAAATAAAAACGAACAATGCTGTGATTGTAAACTGTTGAATATCTTCTAAATCAGCTGCCTCGGCTGCTGTCAGCCTTTGGGTTGTTCTACTCTATCACTGTTGACAGAGGGCCTCAGGTTTGGATCCTTTGGGATACAGAAGAGTTCATGATGGACTCCATGTCTGCAATGACCAAAAAAACCCCACATCATCAACCCTCCGCCCTGATGTACGGCAGCTGCTGCGGGTTATTTGAGCTGAAATGCTGCATTTCATGAAGTGAACTACGGCTCAGACATCTAAACTTTGGGCTCCTAAAGACGCGGAAACTGAAACCACACGACTTAGATTCCTGTAGAGTGCGAAATGGAGCGTTTTGGTTTATTTTAAATATAAGCTGTCTTGTTTCATTTGCAAAGTGTCTGAGTTACTTCCTCAAATAGACTTATTTTGAGAAAAAAATCACTTCTTTGGATTTCCTTTTTGTGCAGTGTGTTATTCTCACAGTTTGGTTCAATGTTTTTTGTTAGCGCGGGGGTTGGGGTGGGGGGTGGGGGATTTACCTTTAGGCAATACTAGGCAGTAGCCTAGGGCCCCAAGTTCCTGTGGGCCCCATAAAACTCTTTGGAATTAGCGCTGTTGTCGCTATATTTTGTGACTTTTCGGACCCCACTAGCACTGCTATTCCTTATTTCTGCACATTAACTATTTTTTTGATGAAAATCTTTTCCCTAAAATTCCATCAGAACGCTGATAATATTAAGTGTGTCTCAGCCCCCCCCCTTCAGTGTCCTCCATATTGGATCAGTCCATTTGCTGCACATGTTCAGAAAGGTCCAAACAGACAGCAGCAAACCATTTGAAAACAAACCATGCAAAGAGCAGTGTTGCCAACTTAGCGCTTTAGTCGCTATATTTAGCCACTTTTCAGACCCCTCTAGCACTTTGATTTCTAAAAAGCTCCTAGCGCCAAATCTAGAGACTTTTTTCTGCTACTGGAGACTTTGGAGACAACATTTAAAAGCAGCGAACTCTGCTCTCCAGAGCGAGTAGATTGGTAACCCCGCCTCCTGCTCTCCTCTATCTTGTCTGCTGTCATGATTCATGCAGCTATTATTTCATCCAAATGAAAAATGGAGAACAGATAAGCAGATCATGGCTTGTCTACAGTGAAAAGAAGGACTGGGTTATTTACTTTGGCCTTTTTGGAAACACAGGAAGGAGCAATCAGCTAAGTGAGCTTAGTGCTTGGAAAAAATCTTTCATTCCTTTAGAGACAGCATGAAAAGTCAGCTGAGTACAAAACATAGAGAGGAAAACAAGAAGAAAAGGGACAAGAAGAGAGGGACACAACCTAGAACAGATAATTTCTCTATCTGGAGAATGGGTCAATTCAGAGGGCCCCCTGCCTGTCTTTGCTTAGGGCCCCAAATTTCCTAAATCTGCTGTTTTGGTTTTATGTTCATGAAACTTAGTCAACATTGGAGCTTTTTTTTTATCTTGTTTTAATATGTAAATACCTATAAAGTTAAAAGACGAAGAAGCACTTTCCATTTAACATCTTTTTTCCCTGGTTATTCATATTATTAGGTATATTCAGTATCAACTCGATATTTATTTATGTTAATCAATATATTTGTCAACCAATATTTACTTGTTTAAATTTTTACCATTTTTATTCATTAATTAGTTTTTGTATCTTTATTGTCTTCAAATAATTTTGATTTTACTTTATTGGTGAAATTAATATTCATTTCATTCCCAGCGTCACATGAAAAACTATTTTTCCCTTTAGACGAATTCTTCCCACCGATCCTCGTTAAAGCCTGCAGCCAATCAACTCTCGGTGCTGCGTAACCACAGCAACCACATAATCAATCTGCGGGTGACGTTATTGCTGCTTCCTGCCTCAACCTGAGTGATTCTCACCTCTGCAGCAGCGGGCTGACCTCTGACCTCCGGAGGCCTCTGCAACAACAGCCGCATTCCCGAGTAACAGCTCGGCTCACGCATGTAAATGACTGCTGACACACGCTGAGGCTAATCGATGGTCCCATCGACAGCACTGATTGTCTCAGCAGCTGCAGCTTATTTCACATGTAAAAACCTGATTAAACAGACTAACTGGGAAGATTTCCTCCAGTTTTTAATGCAAAAAGCAGCGGTTTGTGCCGCGTGTTGCTGCTTGTTCCCTTTTAATCTGACTGGTGGTTTAAAGATTTAAAAAAATCCAGTGTTTATGATACAAAATTAGAACAATAAAACCTGATTAAAGTGCAAACTTGCAGATCCTGCATCAATATTTTTTGCACTTTTGAAAGTCAGCTGCAAACCAGGATACAAAAAATTTCTCATTCTATGGTGATGAAAGCGCATCAGAGCCGTTAGAGGCGTTAGTAGAGAGAAGAAGGTCATTCTGTAAAGATTATAGCAAATAAAAGTGTTGTTTTTTTTATTCTGTTGTGATGAAGTTATTGAATTGTTTTTCTTTGTTGGAGGAATTCTCCTGTTTTCTTTATATTTTTTCATTAGCTAAACACTCTATATTGTCTTTAATAGAATAAAGCACAATAAAAGGAACAAAAATCGGTTCATTAATGATATAGAGGAGGATCTTTAACTATCTTTTCCTGCGAATGTGCATTCTCAGATTGATTCAAAGTTTTCCATCTAAGGAAAACCAGCTGATTGCATCGACTCATTGACTCTTCAGCAATCCCCCACACTAAGCATGCTTGTAGCGACAGTGGAGAGGAAAAACTCCCTTTGAACAGGAAGAAACCTCCAGCAGAACCAGACTCAGTGTGAGCGGCCATCTGCTGAGGCCCACTGGGGTTCAAGGAGACAGAAGCAGACATAGAAAAAGAAGCATAGATACAAAAGGCAACTGTCAACCAGCTCCACAGGCGGCCCAGTCCAGGAAACACACAGCCAGGCAGACGAGCTCCGAGCCAGCTCCCATGTCAGAGGATGAAGAGAGCACATCCAGTTAGTCACAGTCAGAGAAACAGGACTACACTGGAAAACAGGCCAAGCTGCAAAATTTATAACAGACCAGATGAAGCTACTATGAGAAAAAGCAGAGAGAGCAGAACGTTAGAGATTGAACTAACAGATTCTGCAGAGTGGGAGAATAGAGATAGAATGAAACAGAATGATGAAAAAGGGGTCCCTATGTCCTCCAGCAGTCTAAGCCTATAGCAGCAGAACTATAGAGATAGATCAGGATAACCTGAGCCACTCTAACTAGAAGCTTTATCAAAAAGGAAACCTCGACTGTTTGCTTGGATTATCAAAACACCAAAGATACTTTATGCCTCAAAGTCATCTGATTATGAGTTTATTTCAAAGTAACTTCCTTTCTCCTTTTTTCTACCTGCCTTCAGGCGTGATCGCAGTGCTGCTGCAAACTGCAGCTGCTTTTTGGACGAGCAAAATAAATCCACTCTGCTCGCAATAACTGTCCATGGTGACAGGAAGCAGCAAATAAAAAATCCTCTTTTGTTTCTCATGAGTAATTTAGCAAAATTCCTCACTTGAAAATTCTGAAATCATATATTTAACCCAGAGTCTTGTCTCCATCTCCTCCCACACAGGAACCATCAGTACAGGCGTCCCTCAGGGATCTGTTCCCGTCCCACTTCTCTTCTCTCCTGCGGTTCAGAAGATCTGTGTGGGAAACTTAGCAGGTGACACGACTGTTATTGGTTTGATCCAGGACTGTGATGAGCCTAGATAAGCAGGGTCACATGGTGCAGTGAGAACAACCTGGGGAGGAGAGGGGAGGGGAGAGGAGAGAGGGCACCCCCTGAACTACCTCTCCTTATCATTCTGAAAGCTGTTTCAACTGTGAAGCCAGCTCCCATGTCAGAGGATGAAGAGAGCACATCCAGTTAGTCACAGTCAGAGAAACAGGACTACACTGGAAAACAGGCCAAGCTCCAACATCTAGAAACAAAGGTGTTGATGGCAGCAGCACAGCTGATATTTCTCTCCAGGATGGAGTCACAGCCAAACAGGAACAGACCAGATGAAGCTACTATGAGAAAAAGCAGAGAGAGCAGAACATTAGATATTGAACTAACAGATTCTGAAGAGTGGGAGAATAGAGATAGAATGAAGCAGAATGATGAAAAAGGGGTCCCTATGTCCTCCAGCAGTCTAAGCCTATAGCAGCAAAACTATAGAGGGTCCCATAAAACTCTGTTTACGTGTATGGTTAATACAACTATTCCTTATTTTTGCACATTAATCATGTTTTTAATAAAAATCCTTTTGCTAAAATACCATCAGAATGCTTATAATATTAAGTGTGTCTCAAACGAAGAAAAGGGACAAGAAGAGAGGGACACAACCTAGAACAGATAATGGATGTGTGTTCTATTAAAATTTCTCTATCCGTATAATGGGTCTGTTTTATGTGTTGTCTTCTCAATTCAGAGGGCCCCCTGCCTGTCTTTGCCTAGGGCCCCAAATTTCCTAAATCCACCCCTGGAAGAGACTGCACTTCCTGTTAACGGGAGGTTCAACTTTCCACAAGAGCTGCAGCTCACCTACAAACTGCTCTAAATACTGTCTGCATCGCACTGATAGCCCCGAACCAAAGTACTGCATATTTATTTGCACCATATATATTTTATGCTCTGAACTTCCTTATCAGTTTTTTTTGTTTGTTTTTTTGCATCAGGTTTTTTTCTCCCAAACTGTTTATTTTTGATCACTGCTGCACTTTAAGGAAGTGTATACAGAATGTATACAAAATGACAATATTTACACAACCCTTTGAAAACTGATCTGTGCTTCCCATTCCCCTTTTGCAATTCAAAATGTTTTTCAATAGAAATATGTCGAATTTTAAAAAAAAAGCTTCTTGGATGGGAAGCGAAACATCTTCAAACTTGGAAACAAATCCAGTGGATTGTTTTTAATTTTCTTTTTTTGGAAAGAAAATGACCTGGATGACTGAGAATCTTCCCCAACCTGAAATTATGGCTTTTAGTTTCAGTTTGCCATCCCAGGATTTGTAGTGGCCCCATCTGGCCACCCCATGAAACATTTCTGGAGGCGCCACTGACCAACACTCCCCTTATTATAATAATTTTTTGCCCAATCATCACTATTAACAGCAGTATTAGCTGTAGTAGTGGTACTATTTCTAATAGTTGCATGAATGTCTGCTTATTTATATCATTTTAATATTTCTGCTACATTTAAATAATATATTTCCTTGGAGGTCCTTAAAAACAAGCATATTTGGCAAAAAATCCTCTTATAAAGCTAAAGGCTGTATAAATAAAAATTGATTATGTGATCGTTTTGTCTCTGAACACCAATAAAAACTCATTAAACATCAGTTTCAGTTATCCATTGAAATTTGATTAAAATAACGGCCGGTCGGCGGTGGGAGGAGAAGTGGGAGTGAACTCTGAGCTCTGATTGGCTCAGAAGCTTCTCGGAGGCGGGATAGTCTCGCCCTCGCTGAGCTCTGAATGGTCGGAGTGGAAAAAGTCACGCGCAACTTCAGCATGTTAATTAGACGCCGGTTTTTTGAGCGTGAGAGCAGAAGGAGGGATGCTGCTGGTGTGAGCGGAGCTCCACGTCTGGAAGGAAGAAAAACAAGTTTAAATCCGGACTGAACTGCAGAGAAAGTGCTGCTGGTGGATTACCGGAGTCTGCTGCGGTGAACCGGAACAGACTGGGACCATGGTCCAGCACAGGGAGCATCCCGGAGCGGGAATCACCAAGGAGTCCCGCGAGGCGACGGACACCGAGGAGGGTGAGCTGCTGGCGGCTTCGGCCTGCAGCGCCGTGCCGCTGAAGCCAGACTGGTGTAAAACCGCCTCGGGTCACATTAAGCGGCCCATGAACGCCTTCATGGTTTGGTCCAAGATCGAGAGGAGGAAGATCATGGAGCAGAGTCCCGACATGCACAACGCGGAGATCTCCAAGCGGCTCGGGAAGCGCTGGAAGATGCTGAAGGACACCGAGAAGATCCCGTTCATCCGGGAGGCGGAGCGGCTCCGCCTGCAGCACATGGCCGACTACCCGGACTACAAGTACCGGCCCAAGAAGAAGCCCAAGACCGAAGGCTGCGCGTTTCCAGCGGGGAAGTCCTCCGCTCAGTCCCCGGAGAAAAGCGGCGGCAGGTCGGCGGTTAAAAACTCCGCGGCTGCTAAGAAGCTGAAGGCCGGGAAGAGCGCGGCTCCAGCCGGCAGGGCGGCCGGCCCCCCGCCGCAGAGCCAGGAGCACCGCTACCGGTACATGGTGAGCTCCGGGTTCAAGAGCAGCAAGCGGGACTTTACCGACGATGAAGAGGAGGAGGAGGAGGAGGAAGACTCCGAGGAGGAGGAGGTGGAGGAGGAGGAGGAGGAACCGTCCCGCCTCAGCTTCCAGGTCCAGTCCGAGTCCTCCGGGCGGCTCTTCTACAGCTTCAAGAACATCACCCGGCAGGGCGGCGCCTCCTACCCGGCCTCCCTCTCACCCGCATCCTCCTCCCGCTCCGGATCCACCTCCTCCTGCTGCGGGGAGGACCTGGACGAGCTCCCCGCGGAGGAGAGGGCCGACCTGGCGCTGGGCTCCCTGGGGGACCCCTGGACCTCGTCCTCCGGGAACCTGAGCCTGTCCCTGGTGGACAAAGACCTGGACTGTGAGGGCAGCCTGGGCTCCCACTTCGAGTTCCCGGATTATTGCACCCCGGAGCTCAGCGAGATGATCGCTGGAGACTGGCTGGAGGCCAACTTCTCAGACCTGGTCTTCACCTACTGACTGACCCGGACCCGGAGGACCCGGACCCACAGGGACCCAAAGAAGGAACCGTTTTCTCCAACAGGGTTTTTATCCGTTTAGTTTCTGTCTCTCAGGTCCGACCCACAAACCCGGAACCAGCAAGCAGCGTAAAACCAGGACCTGGTCTAGATACCAGGACCTGGTCCAGAATCGAGACCTGGCCAAGAAACCAGGACCTGGTTTAGAAACCAGGACCTGGTACAGACTTTGATCCCGAACCCACGACATGGTCCAAAACCAGAACCTGGTCCAGAAACCAGGACTTTGGTCCACAACCGAGATCTGATCCAAAAAACAGGACCTGGTCCTAAACCAGAACCTGTTCCAGAAACCAAGACCTGGTCCAGAAACCTGGATCTGCTCCAGAACCGAGACTTTGATCCCCAACCCACGATGTGGTCCAAAACCAGAACCTGGTCAAGAAACTAGGGCTTTGGTCCACAACCGAGATCTGATCCAGAAACCTGGATCTGGTCCAGAACTGGGACTTTGATCCAGAACCCACAACATGGTCCAGAAACAAGGACTTTGATCCAGAAACCAGGATCTGGTCCAGAAACCAGGACTTTGATCCAGAAACCAGGATCTGGTCCAGAAACCAGGACTTTGATCCAGAAACCAGGAATTTGATCCAGAAACCAGGAATTTGATCCAGAAACCAGGATCTGGTCCAGAAACCAGGACTTTGATCCAGAAACCAGGATCTGGTCCAGAAACCAGGACTTTGATCCAGAAACCAGGACTTTGATCCAGAAACCAGGACTTTGATCCAGAAACCAGGACTTTGATCCAGAAACCAGGACTTTGATCCAGAAACCAGGATCTGGTCCAGAAACCAGGACTTTGATCCAGAAACCAGGACTTTGATCCAGAAACCAGGACTTTGATCCAGAAACCAGGACTTTGATCCAGAAACCAGGAATTTGATCCAGAAACCAGGACTTTGATCCAGAAACCAGGACTTTGATCCAGAAACCAGGATCTGGTCCAGAAACCAGGACTTTGATCCAGAAACCAGGACCTGGTCCAGAAACCAGGACTTTGATCCAGAAACCAGGACTTTGATCCAGAAACCAGGAATTTGATCCAGAAACCAGGACCTGGTCCAGCTGCAGGACTTCAGGTCTTCAATGTAACTTTTTTCTTATCGTCTATTTTTTCAGCTCCTGAAACCCAAACTGATCCTTTTTGATATCAGCAAACCAAACATACCTCATCTTTCTAAAAATAATAATAATAAAAACTATTTTCAGGCATATTTTTGTACATTCAGAGGGAATGTCAGGCACTTGTTTGTTTTCTTCCTGTTGGTTCCGGTTCTGCTCTTTGACTTAAAGCCTTGCAGTTGTTTTTAAAGAGCGTCCAGACAGACGGATCTTTGCTCGCCGTGTAAATGTGTATAAATAGATAAAAAAGAAAAGAAAAGTTTGTGTGACTGATTGTAACGAGAGCAGGAGGAGAAACTGGACATTTCTGTTACGTATTTTAATTATTTTTCTATCACTTCATCAGCAGCACATTCTTGTTTTTGTTGCTCATTATTTTTTGTGCAATATGAAGGAAAAACGATGAAATGAACTTCCTGCGTTTTTATTTCATTTCTCTTTATTTTGTAGCAGAGAGGAAAATGTTTGAACTTGGTGGTTTTTACCATAAAGTCTGTTTATGTCTGAGAATAAATCAGCTGGAACTGAACCCATCAGCTGCTCCGCCTCCTTATTCATCCTGCTGGGCTCTGATTGGCTGGTTTAGCCTCTTCATCACGCAGATGAAAAAATTGTGAATTAAAACTAAAATGTCAGGTTTTGCATAAAGTCACCTCTTTGACACGTTACCATGGCGATGCCTTTGATCTGAGCCACAGAAATTCATATATAGGTTGAAATGTGTCTAAGCAGTTTTTATTGTTTATATTTGACGTTATGTTCCCATCATAGCCGAAAAAGGTGATTAAATAAATAAAAACATTCATTCTTTAATCTTTCTGCCAGAAAAATACAAAATTTAAAATCTGCTCCTTCAGGAAACCAGTTACATAAAATATTTCTATTTCTTTACATCTTGTAATAATGACATCTAGTTCATCTTTTTCTGCTCTAAAGGAAAAGTAATGTTTTTTAATCCTGATTGATTTAACTTTTTGTTTTTAGAGCAGAGGTTCTCAAAATGAGGGTCGGGACCCCCTGGGAGGACTCGAGACACCAAGGGGGCGGTCATAAAAATCCATGCTCTGATCCCTGAGAATAATTTGCATAATTAAGTAGATGTTTTGATTGATCTAATACGTGAAATAAATGTTAATTTTGCTGTAAAATTAAAAGAATAAACAAATTAATGTAAATTTATAATTATGTTTATTTAAATATGAAAGTAATTGCGTTATATCTTAATAAATGGAGTGAAACATTTCTGTTTACTTCAGAGGTTCGACTTAATCCCTGGTTTAGACTGGATTTATTCCTCAGGATTATTCCTTCAGGGAAATTCAATTTCACATAGAAATCTACGGTGCCCCTAAAGGGACATGGAGGGAAAAAAGAACTTCTGCGAGATCTCGTAAAAGTTTATTTTTCACAAGATCTCGCAAAAGTTCTTTTTTTGCGAGAACTCACAATACTTTTGCGAGATCCTGCAATAGTTTTGCGACATCTCCCAAAAGTATTGTGGGATCTAGCAAAAGTTTATTTTTTATGAGATCTCGCAAAAGTTTTGCGGGATCTCGCAAAAGTATTGTGGGATCTAACAAAAGTTTATTTTTTACGAGATCTCGCAAAAGTATTGTGGGATCTAGCAAAAGTGTATTTTTTACAAGATCTCGCAAAAGTTCTTTTTTTGCGAGAACTCACAATACTTTTGCGAGATCCTGCAATAGTTTTGCGACATCTCCCAAAAGTATTGTGGGATCTAGCAAAAGTTTATTTTTTATGAGATCTCGCAAAAGTTTTGCGGGATCTCGCAAAAGTATTGTGGGATCTAACAAAAGTTTATTTTTTACGAGATCTCGCAAAAGTTTTGCGGGATCTCGCAAAAGTATTGTGGGATCTAACAAAAGTTTATTTTTTACGAGATCTCGCAAAAGTATTGTGGGATCTAGCAAAAGTGTATTTTTTACAAGATCTCGCAAAAGTTTTGCGGGATCTCGCAAAAGTTCTTTTTCTGCGAGATCTCGCAATACTTTTGCAAGATCCCGCAATAGTTTTGCGAGATCTCGCAAAAGTATTGTGGGATCTAGCAAAAGTGTATTTTTTATGAGATCTCGCAAAAGGTTTGCGGGATCTCCCAAAACTATATTTTTTCCCTCCATGTCCCTTTAGGGGCTCCGTAGAAAGCGGCAAAAAGAGAAAAATAAGCTCAATTTTAAACTCTGGTAAAAACTATAAAACCATAAATTATTAATTTAAACGAGAAATCTTCTGATCATGAAGAGAAACTTTTCACAGGTAAGGATACGAATGACGCCCACTCCTGCTGGAAATTAGTTTATTTTAAATTTAGATGTTTAGAACATTAGCCTTAGACAACTTTTATTGTCTTTTTCTATACAAACCAAATTAATTTTAGTTTAGTGCAGCTTTTCAGAAAGTAAATGAACATTTCCTTTTCCTAAAGTACAGCAGTGATCAAATATAAACAGTAGGAGGAAAAAAAAGCATAAATATGGATAAAATAGCCAATAAAAAAATAATAGTTTGGAAAATAAAAGAAATTATGATACAAGTTTGGATTAAAAAAAGTTTTTTACATAAAATAAACAGCATATCCACCTGAAAACTAAACACCCATTTATAATAATCCACCTATAATCAGCCTTCCTTTCCTCTTTCTTCCATTTATCGCTTTATAATTAGTTTTTAATCTTTATTTTTATATTTTCCCATAAAGTCTGCCCTCATTGTTGTTCTAACTTGGTGTTTTTGGCACTGATTGCTTCCCGTCTCTTCAGTGTCGCCAGGCAGTGGATTATTTCTCACTTTAAAAATCATCTGCTCCGTTTCAGATTTAACCAAATCTGGAAACTTTAAAATGTCTGAATGTCAAATCCACTCAGAATCCAAACCTTTTCTGCAACTCGTCAAACTTCTGAGCATTTGAAGTACAGTAAAAACTTTAATTTCAGTCTTAATTTGGCAGATTATAATCCCATGGGTTTATCTTTCATACCAACGGTTCACTTATTCTAACTAATCAATCCTGAAATTAAAATATTTCTTATGAATCTGAAGTTTTCATTGAAACTTTTGCTCCTTTTTTCTACTAAATGTTTTATTCAAATGTTATTAGATTTATTTTCAGTCAAAAAACACAAACATGCATCATAAATGATCTTTAATCTTTCAGAAAGAGAAGAAAAATCAAGGCCTAAACATCTGAGTGACGTCATGCTGTGATTGGTTAGAAGCTGAGCTGCTGTTTCAGTCGTTCCATGACTGTTTTTATATCATTTCTTTCCTGAAAATATATTTATTGGTTCTGTTTAATGTTCTAATTTGTAATACATCATTTTGTGTTTTTTGTGAGGAATTTAGTAGAATGAACAGAAGTAAAGCTGTTCTATTATGTACTTGTCTATACTACAACCTGTTTGAAGTTTTTTTATTAAAAACAATGAAAACAAACATTTCACAGAGTTTTTAAGACCAGCAGCAACTTCACCTAATTTCTTCCTGTCTTTCATCTGTATTCAAAAGCTGGAAAAATAGTTTAAGTTGAAGACGTTCAGAATTAAAATCTGTGTTTTTTTTACCCTTTAAACTCTGTTTTCTTTAGGATTTTTAAACAGGGGCGGAGCTAAATGAGGGGCCATGGCCACCCTTAGCCAATCACTGGCCACCCCTCACTGAAAAAAATGAGATTTTTTCTTAAAATAAGTGCATTTGTTCTTGAATTGAGGACATAAAAGAGACATTTTGCCAATGGAACAAGACAATTTACACTTAAAATAAGAAAACACAATTACATTGTCTTATTTTAAGTGCATATTATCTAATTGTCTTATTTTAAGAGAAAAAATCCTCATTTCATTGGCATATCATCTGATTTACCTAAGTAAATCAAGAGTAATTACACTTAGTTTAAGACATTTTTTTAGGGATGCACGATATAATCGGCCCCCTATCGGTATCGGCCTTAAAACTGAATATCGGACATCGGCCACCCCACCGATATTTAACCCGATATTTGATCAGCTTCTGAGTTTCTAAAGTTTTTAAAAATCTATTTGATATCAGCATATAAAAATATATTTGAGTATATTATTTTTCAAAGTGTCAGAAATGGATAACAAAACTGCTATTTTCAATAACTACTTATTTTTGTCCAGCTTTAACATCGGTATCGATATCGGTTATCGGCTACATGAGTTTTAACCCTTTCATGCATGAATTACGATAGTATATGTTATGATTTTTTTACCAAGTGTTTTTATTACTCTTTATGAATGAAAAAAACATTTTCATAAATTTTTTTTAAAAATATACTTTCTTTAGGGAGTTGGTAACATGTCCACTTGGGTGGACAATGCGCATTTGTGCAACTGATATAACCTTGTTTTGTTTTGTTTTAAAGAAAACTATTGTTACTTGATGGCCCCATATTTTTTTTACCTGCAAGGATCGCCTAGAATAGAAGGAATGAGCAGATATTCCTCTCCCTCACAACCCATGTGCTCCTCTGTCAGCCATTTTGTTTTTTTTTGAGGAAAAAAAAGTCACTTGCAAAGGCTGAGGAGTAGGTGGCAGTTTGACAAGTGGCAGGATGATACATTAGCGTCCACTGTAGTAACATACACTATATTGCCAAAAGTATTTGCTCACCCATCCAAATTATTGGAATCAGGTGTTCCAATCACTTCCATGGCCACAGGTGTATAAATTCAAGCACCTAGGCATGCAGACTGTTTTTACAAACATTTGTGAAAGAATGGGTCGCTCTCAGGAGCTCAGTGAATTCCAGCGTGGAACTGTGATAGGATGCCACCTGTGCAACAAATCCAGTCGTGAAATTTCCTCGCTCCTAAATATTCCACAGTCAACTGTCAGCTGTATTATAAGAAAATGGAAGTGTTTGGGAACGACAGCAACTCAGCCACGAAGTGGTAGGCCACGTAAACTGACGGAGCGGGGTCAGCGGATGCTGACGCGCATAGTGCGAAGAGGTCGCCAACTTTCTGCAGAGTCAATCACTACAGACCTCCAAACTTCATGTGGCCTTCAGATTAGCTCAAGAACAGTGCGCAGAGAGCTTCATGGAATGGGTTTCCATGGGCGAGCAGCTGCATCCAAGCCATACATCACCAAGTGCAATGCAAAGCGTCGGATGCGGTGGTGTAAAGCACGCCGCCACTGGACTCTAGAGCAGTGGAGACGCGTTCTCTGGAGTGACGAATCGCGCTTCTCCATCTGGCAATCTGATGGACGGGTCTGGGTTTGGCGGTTGCCAGGAGAACGGTACTTGTCTGACTGCATTGTGCCAAGTGTAAAGTTTGGTGGAGGGGGGATTATGGTGTGGGGTTGTTTTTCAGGAGCTGGGCTTGGCCCCTTAGTTCCAGTGAAAGGAACTCTGAATGCTTCAGCATCCCAAGACATTTTGGACAATTCCATGCTCCCAACTTTGTGGGAACAGTTTGGAGCTGGCCCCTTCCTCTTCCAACATGACTGTGCACCAGTGCACAAAGCAAGGTCCATAAAGACATGGATGACAGAGTCTGGTGTGGATGAACTTGACTGGCCTGCACAGAGTCCTGACCTCAACCCGATAGAACACCTTTGGGATGAATTAGAGCGGAGACTGAGAGCCAGGCCTTCTCGTCCAACATCAGTGTGCGACCTCACAAATGCGCTTCTGGAAGAATGGTCAAAAATTCCCATAAACACACTCCTAAACCTTGTGGACAGCCTTCCCAGAAGAGTTGAAGCTGTTCTAGCTGCAAAGGGTGGACCGACGTCATATTGAACCCTATGGATTAGGAACGGGATGTCACTTAAGCTCATATGTGAGTCAAGGCAGGTGAGCAAATACTTTTGGCAATATAGTGTATGTGCAAATGTGACATTAAAACATGTTCATTTAAGAGAAAACAACCATTTAATAACTGTCCACTGTAGTGACCACTATGCATGAAAGGGTTAAAATATCGGATATCGGCCAAAATCCCAATATCATGCATCCCTAACATTTTTACTTATATCTAGATTTTTTTTTCAGTGCTACCATTTTTTCCCCTCTAATAATCAAGTGGAATATTCAAAACATTTTAATTTTTCATATATTACTTACTAATTTTCCATATGTTCATAATTACTTGATAACAAAACACTGTAATTAATTATGGACATTAATATACTGACATTAAAGATGATTAATACAGAAATGATGCCCTTTTCCAAACTAGATTTAGTTTTTTATGGGATAAAGAGAAAATTGTGTCTCTGCAAGTCATCTAAGAGTCCTCATAGATAAAAAAATATTTTAATAAATATATATATTAATAGTTTTAAATATCAATATAATGCAGAATGATTATTGATAAAAGTAGGTAAGTAATGACAATGGAAAAGATTTCCACCCCAGAACTCAAACTTTAAAGAATTTTGTCCATTTCAACTTTAATTTAGAGAACATGGACGTTTAAATATATGTTTGTTAGGAAAGGCTGTATGAAATTATAGTTTGTCTTTATTTAGAAAATATGGATGTTTTGCTCATTAATTTGCCGGTTGCATTGGAAAAAATCAAAATCTAGATAAGTAATTTAAATAAGAGCATTTGTTCTTGAATTGATGAGTTAAAAGAGACATTTTGCCAATGGAACAAGACAATTTACACTTAAAATAAGAAAACACAATTATGTTGTCTTATTTCAAGTGCATATTATCTAATTATCTTATTTTAAGAGTAAAAATACTCATTCCGTTGGCAAACTATCTCATTTACTTACTTAAAATAAGGATAAATAAACTTAATTTAAGAAATTCTTACTTATTTCTAGATCGTTTTTGCAGTGTGGAACAGTGTAGATTGACCCTGAGGTTCTGCATCGGAAAAATTATAAGTAAAAATGTCTTAAATTAAGTGTATTTACCCTTAATTTGAGCAGGTTAATGAGATAGTTTGCTAATGAAATTAGTTTTTTTAGTCTTTAAATAAGATAATTAGATAATACGCACTTGAAATAAGACAATGTAATTGTGTCTTTTTTAGTTTAAATATAAATTGTCTCGTTATGTTGGCAAAATATCTCTTAACCTCCTCAATCCATGAACAAATATATTTATTTTAAGAAAAAATCACTTATCTACATTTAGTTTTTTCCTGTGTGAAGAACGTTAGACGTCCTCATATTGCTTTTCTTTCTTGTTTTCCCAGATTCTACCGTCGTGTTTTAGATGCTGCTCCGAATCAGTGCTTAGGTTAATCTATCCTTTGACGCCGCAGTCTGAAGCATCTCAACTGTGATGTCAGCCTGTTTTCACAACTGCAGCTGATTATCACGACTAGACAAACCGACGTTCACCAGAGGAAGAGGAGGGTCGGCCTGTCTGATCTGTGGTTCAGTTTTATCTTCAAAGGTCAGGTTTAAGTCGTCTGCGATCATCTACCCCAAAATAATCCTGGGTGTTTATTTATTGTTAATCTGACACTCAGAATCATTTCTTTTAGAAATGTGACTTTATTGGGCTTACAACGGAGAAGTTGCACTGCTCTGACCACTAGGCCAGGGGTAACCAATAAAAAACCAGCGGGGTTCGAATAAAGAAAATCATCAACCAGTAAAGGTCCAGAGACATTTTTATTTACTTTAAACAGAATTTAACACTGAAATAAAATTAGGTTTTTAGGTGCATCCATGTTATACATTGACTTTTTGGATATAGAATAAAAAAATGAAAATTTTTCCACATTAAAATTAAATAATTTTTTTAAGTAGAGAACAACAATCGTTCAGTTTGTGTCAGTCTTGGTTTTGTTATGTTTATTTAGAGTATTCAGTTTTACTTTGCTCCTTGTTTTAGTGTTTAATTATTATGTTGTTGTTTTCTTGTTAGTTCCTGTCTTCCAAGTTTTCTATTTGTTGTCCTCTGCTGCCCTCTTGTGTCCTCTTTCCCTAGCTCTGTTTTCTGCTCTGCCCTCACCTGTTTCCAATCCTCTCGTTAGCCCTCTCTTTGTCTCTGTCCCCTTTAAAAGCCTCCCTCTTCAGTTCCTGTTTGCTGGATCCTCGTCTAACTTCTGTCTGCTTTCCTCGTCTCTCCCTGGCTCCTAGAGTTTGGTTTCCCCTGATGTCTCCTTGGTTCTGGTTTGTTTGTTAATTTTGTTGGATTTTTGATTCCTGCCTCCGTGAACCTCATTAAACCCACCTAAATTCACCTCTGCCTACTTGCCTCTGCTTTTGGGTCCTCAATCCAACACCAAATCGTTCAGTTTGGTTTATAGTAGGGGTGGAACGGTTCGGTTCGGTTCACGGTTTCGTGGTCACGGTTTTCGGTTCGGTATATGTTGATTGTTACACTGGAAAAAAAATCGAAATATAGATAAGTAGTTTTTTCTTAAAATAAGTGTATTTGTTCTTGGATTTAGGTGATAAAAGAGAGATTTTGCCAATTGAAGAAGACAATTTACACTTACAATAAAAAAAAACGATTGCATTGTCTTATTTCAGGTGCATTTTATCTAATTTTCTTATTTTAAGAGCAAAAACACACAAACTATCTGTTTTACCTAATCAAATTAAGGGTAAATACACTTAATTTAAGACATTTCTACTTATTTTTAAATCCATTTTCCAGTGTACAACGAAATCCCATAAAAAATAATGAAAAAATCCCAAAAAATTAACGAATTGTAATTATTTTTAATGATCCGCGAAAACCATGGATCATTTCCGCATGTTTTGCTGCTTTGAGTTTAATAATTTCGCGCATGATCTCTACGATCTCCAAGGAACTCAGAGGGGAGCGGACGGGAGCCACAACTGATTTTTTCTGCTACACCCGGCTACGCTGCTTCGCTTCTTCTTCTTCTTGTTTACTACTGGTGGTTGGCTTTGGTCGCAGTACCGCCACCTTCTGCTCTGGACCGAACGGTTCGGACGGTTTTCATAAACCATTCCATCCCTAGTTTATAATAGACAATTTCCTGATTCCCACATTTTCTCAAACACTTGAACTGATCGTTTGTTATTTTCTTTCTTTTTTCTGTCTTAATGTTGGCAGTGGGCTTTAGGCTTTAAACCTGGGTTTAACCAGAGACTAAGCCATTCTCAAGCACATATCAAGGTGCTCATTTTGAGCCTGGATCCAGATTTATTGTTGATTCTGTTCATGGTGGAGAATCCTGCTTCACAGCAGCAGGTTGAGCCAAACATCCTCTAAATGTGCAGGGTCAACTTTGAGCACGCCATTTCACTTTTCTTTCACCAGTTCACCGCAGTTCTTCCAGCAGTCCACACTTTCTCTGCTCTCTTTTTCTCATGGTCTTCTCCTTCTTTCCCATCGCCCGGCTTGCCACAGGTTTGCCTGCTGTGTCTAAAAGTGGCAGCAGCAGCAACCCAGACTGACAGCTCATTGGCTCATTTGGATCACGTGCAGCCTGGAGCCGGACGCTCCCCAGAGCTTTACCGTATTAACAGGAGAAGTGGCGCAACTGAAATTAGACAACATGCGGTAGAAATGTTTTAAATCAGGTTGGCACCTTGGCCCGCTAATCCATGACCTCTGGACTAGGCCAACTCTCCCCCTGATTCATGGCCGCTCTGATGGCGGCAGGACCTTCCCACTAAAGCTAAAGGCAGGTCTTTGCTCTGATAGGACATGAGATGCATTTAGTGTTAAAAACAGAACTACTTAGATCCTTAAAACAACAGACGTCAGTAACTGGAATCCTTTCTGAGGCCTGGGTGATTTCTTGTTCTTTCCTGTGCAGGTTGGGGCGGTTCTGACCCGCTCTGAGCTGCAGGGAGATGAGTTTGAGGGTTAAAGATCAGCCAGAGACACATTACGTTCATGAGGAGCTGCAGTGAAACCGCGCCGTGTGACTGACGGGTCGATATGAGCCGTTTCTGGATCCGTTTAAAAGCCTCTTTAAGGCCTCGATGACAGAAGGGCTCATTTTACCTCCAGAGGAAGACAAAAAGCCCAGTGTTGGATGGCGGTGAGGTCACAGAGCCCAACCCACATCAGAAATATCACCTGACACCAGATACCGTGCAGCATCATCGCCTCGGCCCGGCTTCAGGGCCTGTTTCTGATCAGCAGCAGGACAAACAGGGACTCTGGGAGTCATGGACTGATCTGAGACGGAAACGTCCAGAACATTCTCTGCTCAGAGCATTTTGATACCAAAACATTACGAAGGCTGTTGGTCAGAGAACAGAAGCAAGAGTCATCCATCCATCCATCCATCCATCCATCCATCCAACTATACATCCATCCATCCAACCAACCATTCATCCAACCAACCATCCATCCATCCAACCATTCATCCAACCAACCATCCATCCAACCATCCATCCAACCAACCATCCAACCATCCATCCAACCAACCATTCATCCAACCAACCATCCATACATCCATCATCCATCCAACCAACCATTCATCCAACCAACCATCGATCCATCATCCATCCAACCAACCATTCATCCATCCAACCATCCATCCATCCAACCAACCATCCATCCAACCAACCATTCATCCAACCAACCATCCATCCAACCAACCAACCATTCATCCAACCAACAATTCATCCAACCAACCATTCATCCATCCAACCATCCATCCAACCAACCATCCATCCAACCAACCATTCATCCAACCAACCATTCATCCATCCAACCATCCATCCAACCAACCATTCATTCAACCAACCATTCATCCAACCAACCATCCATCCAACCAACCATCCATCCAACCAACCATTCATCCAACCAACCATCCATCCAACCAACCATTCATCCAACCAACCATCCATCCAACCAACCATTCATCCAACCAACCATTCATCCATCCAACCATCCATCCAACCAACCATTCATCCAACCAACCATCCATCCAACCAACCATTCATCCAACCAACCATTCATCCATCCAACCATCCATTCAACCAACCATTCATCCAACCAACCATCCATCCAACCAACCATCCATCCATCATCCATCCATCATACATCCATCCATCCAACCAACCATTCATCCAACCAACCATCCATCCAACCATCCATCCATCCATCCATCCAACCAACCATTCATCCAACCAACCATCCATCCATCATCTATCCAACCAACCATTCATCCATCCAACCAACCATCCATCCAACCAACCATTCATCCAACCAACCATCCAACCAACCATCCATCCATCCATCCAACCAACCATTCATCCAGCCAACCATCCATCCATCATCCATCCATCCATCCATTCATCCATCCATCCAACCAACCATTCATCCAACCAACCATCCAACCAACCATCCAACCAACCATCCATCCATCCATCCAACCAACCATTCATCCAGCCAACCATCCATCCATCATCCACCCATCCATCCATCCATCCATCCAACCAGCCATTCATCCAACCAACCATCCAACCAACCATCCATCCATCCATCCATCCAACCAACCATCCATCCATCCATCCAACCAACCATTCATCCAACCAACCATCCATCCATCATCCATCCATCCATCCATCCATCCATCCATCCAACCAACCATCCATCCATTCATCCAACCAACCATCCATCCATCCATCCATCATCCATCCAACCAACCATTCATCCATCCAACCATCCATCCAACCAACCATTCATCCAACCAACCATCCATCCATCATCCATCCATCATCCATCCAACCAACCATTCATCCAACCAACCATTCATCCAACCAACCATCCAACCAACCATCCATCCATCATCCATCCATCCATCCATCCATCCATCCATCCAACCAACCAACCATTCATCCAACCAACCAACCAACCATCCATCCATCCATCCATCCATCCATCCATCCATCCAACCATCCATCATCCATCCATCCATCCATCCATCCAACCAACCATTCATCCAACCAACCAACCATCCATCCATCCATCCATCCATCCATCCAACCAACCATTCATCCAACCAACCAACCATCCATCCATCCATCCATCCATCCATCCATCCATCCATCCATCCATCCAACCAACCATTCATCCAACCAACCAACCATCCATCCATCCATCCATCCATCCAGACTCGGTTTCTTTGATCAAAGCCTTTTATTTTTTCACCAGGAGTCGATCAACAAGCTCCTCCTGTGAAGTTCTGAGTTGATCTTTCAGGTTCCTCCTCATTCCTTCGTGAAGATGTTGGAACTCCATCAGTTTCTAACTGAGCTTCCACTTCTGTTTTTCTTGTTGTTTTCTGGCAGCTCTTACAGCTGCTTATCCTTCCCTGAACTTCCATCTCATGGAGTTTTGTTGTTGTGCTCCTATTGCAGTTATATCATTGACTCCCTGCTCTACTCATGTCTGTTATTATAAGCTTATTTTCTCACCTTTTTCTAGTTTTTCTGCATCGCTTCTTGACTTTGCTTCACATTTATTGTTTAAATGTGTTGATAAATAGTTCATACGGTCAGAGTTATCAAACCTGCAGATATTGCTGAAGTTTTTTAAACCTAAAAGTGTCTCTAGACCAAACTCTGAGCATCTGAGCAGCTGTGACAGAGAGAGACGAGCTGTCCTCAGAGGTGGATGTGAACCGACACACTCCAGCCGGCTGAGGAATTGGAGGCAGGAGACTCAGGGGGGTTGGGAGCAGGAAGCTAGCGCTTGGCCCTGTCTGACCCCGTCTGATGTTTCCAGTGTGTGTGAACCAGTTCTCCCAGTTCATCAGAGCGAAGCATTGCCAGCAGGAAATAGGTTTAAGACAACCAGCCCTGTAGAGGTGCTTGGACGTCCTCATCAGTGAGAGAAAGGTTTTTATTTACGAAAATAAATGAGGAAATCAGCTGAAATGTGGAACCTGAACTGTTTATCATGGTCTCCGCTTTGTTTATTTTTTATTTTGTTTTATTTTTTAATGAAGATCCTGCAATCAGAACCGGACTCCCAGCCGGACCCTGAAACCAAAAACCTAAAGCTGCAGACAGAAAAGTCTCCATGATGACTGAACTCCCAGCGTCCTGCTTATTACGGGTATATTTTTACCAGCTGGGGTGTTTGAGGTCTCTCATGGTGTTAATGGGAGCTGTTCTGGAAACCATTCACACACCCACAAACAGTCAGCTTCCTGTTCGCTGTGTTTGTGTAGAGATCGTTTCCTCTGGTCCTGTCGCAGCCAAACTTTAAGCAAACAATGACAGATTTCAGCCACAAACCTTTGAAATGTTCCTATTATTTAAAGTACAATTTTTTAACATTTCATCCACTTTTATTTTAATCAGACAGATAAAGTAAACACTGGAAAACTGTTTTTTATATAAAAATTTTATAAATAATTAAATGTTGTTACAGCTTGAAGGAACTGAGACTAAAGTCCAAACCTGTTAAACGGTGTAGCAGCAGAACTGAGGAAGGGGAATATTTGGTTAAACATGTGCATTTGATTAAACAGGCCTGTCTGAGACAGGAGCTGAAATAACTAACAGCAAACAATGAAAAGCTTAAAGGAATAGTACACCCAAAACATGATTAGCCTTCATTTTCTACTCACCCCCATGCTGAACAACACTCTGGAGTACTTTTTTGATATCTCAAATGCATCTGGAGATCTGGGAGGCTTCTTGCTGTCTGCTGACATTCAAATAATGGAGGTCTATGGCGCCCGAGGCAGAAAGGTCCATAAAAGTCCACAAAAAACGTGTCAATATTCCTCCATACTGCTCGTCCAATGTAATCCAAGTGTCCTGAGTGGGTAGCATCCAGAATTTACTCGAAACGAAGTCATTTAGAATGTTTTTAGAGCATAAACAGTAGTGTATAGGATTTCCTGAAAGCGCGCACATGCGCGTTCACGACGCTACGGAAGCCGGCAGACCAAACCAGATGAAAGTGCGCATTCAGCGTCTGCTCTGCCGATAATGCAAGCGTAGAAGAAGAAATGTGCTGTTTATCTGTGCAAAGAAAGAAACAACGAAAGAAAAATGTCTGAGGACTTCAGTGTTGAGGAAGAGCATGAGTTCTTTGCCGAGCTGAATGCGCACTTTCATCTGGTTTGGTCTGCCGGCTTCCGTAGCGTCGTGAGCGCTGGTTTGTAAACTGGTTGGTAGATTTTCTTTTTTAATTAAATCCTATAAATAGTTTTGATCCTTCTCCCAGAATCTATCTGTTTTAGGGTGTTATTTTGAAGATCGAAGAAAACTTATAATTTTCTTCAAAACATTTGGTGTAAATAATCTTGATTCCCACCCATAGACAGCTGGAGATGGGCACCAGCAACCCTCGCCGCCCCAATTGGGTTAAGACTGGCAGAAAATGGATGAATGGATGAAGTTTGGTCCCCAAATAAAGAGCAGCGTCATAACTATGAGAAAAAAAAATGAGTAAACTAAAGAGGCAAAGTAGAAGAACCTCAGTTGGACCTTTCATGTCCCCTGATCTAAATTATGTGAAGATTT
Source organism: Cyprinodon tularosa (assembly GCF_016077235.1). Taxonomy (NCBI): domain Eukaryota; kingdom Metazoa; phylum Chordata; class Actinopteri; order Cyprinodontiformes; family Cyprinodontidae; genus Cyprinodon; species Cyprinodon tularosa. The sequence continues at coordinate 337,829 of NW_024039537.1, forward strand.
AAAACCAGAACTTAAAAACCTCCTGAAGTTCTGGCAGACCCAACTGTCTTCTTTTGGGTGGAAGTAAAGAAAGCTTCATGAAACATATTTCAATTCAATATGAAGAAAACATAAAACAAGGGTTTAATTCAGAAAAACTCCAAAGGTTTTGTTCCTAAATCTTCTGAGCAGCGTTTCCATCCGGGGTGAGCCGAGAGTCAGCAATCAGACCGCTATCAGGGGAAACGCTGAAGCGATCTGCTGGTTCTCCATCTCTGCTGTTCTGATCAGATGTTTGGCAGCGGATCAAAGGCACCAGCAGCGCTCAGCTGGATCGTCTCCAGCCTGATAAATCTGGGGATTCTGCTCGGGATAATTGAGACCAACTCCAGGGCATTCTGGGTGATCACGGGTTCGCGCTGAGGTCAGGGGATTTTAAAATACAAGAGACTTTTTGCTCAACAGAAAAACATAAAATGTTAAAGGTATAGAGGTCTGATGAAAATGAAAAAGAGAGATCATATCTCTCCTATCCTGGCTTCTCTTCATTGGCTTCCTGTTAAATCCAGAATAGAATTTAAAATCCTCCTTCTCACATAAAAAGCCTTAAATGGCCAAGCTCCATCTGATATCAGAGATCTGATTGTTCCTTATGTTCCTAACAGAGCACTTCGCTCTCAATCTGCAGGTTTACTAGTGGTTCCTAGAATTTCTAAAAGTAAAATGGGAGGCAGATCTTTTAGTTATCAGGCTCCTCTCCTGTGGAACCAGAGATGTCAATAGTACTCACTTTCCGTACTTGAGTAAAAGTACAGATACTTGTGTTAAAAAATACTCTGGTAAAAGTGGAAGTACTGATTAAACTTCTTTACTCAAGTAAAAGTAACAAAGTACAGGCTTGTAAATTGACTTAAAGTATAAAAGTAAAAGTAGAAACCACTTTTTTCATGCCGTTGCCTACATTTTAAATGGATGTCTGCCAATAGGACTAGATCTCCGTTGTGTTCATTTTCAATCATCTCGTCGTCCATGCTACTATGCTAACGCCACCGCCACCAAGCTGCAATGATTTGCCGCCAATGAATACCGCCGAATCTGTCATCTTGTAGTGGTGCGTCAAATGCAACGTAGATTCCCATCCAATTAGATTGAATTTGGTATTGATGACGTGAAAAATAATAACGGTAACTCCATTGAAATGATTCAAAGCTAAAGTAACGAGCCAATTTTTTAAAATGTAAGGAGTAGAAAGTACAGATATTTGTGTAAAAATGTAAGGAGTAGAAGTAAAAAGTCGCCATAAAAATAAGTAGTAGAGTAAAGTAAAAATATCAGAAAAATCTACTTGAGTACAGTAACTTTGTTACTTCCCATCTCTGTGTGGAACCAACTACCAGTTTTAGTCCGTGAGGCAGACACCCTGTCTACTTTTAAGGCTAGGCTTAAAACTTTCCTTTTTGATAAAGCTTCTAGTTAGAGTGGCTCAGGTTATCCTGATCTATCTCTATAGTTATGCTGCTATAGGCTTAGACTGCTGGAGGACATAGGGACCCCTTTTTCATCATTCTGCTTCATTCTATCTCTATTCTCCCACTCTGCAGAATCTGTTAGTTCAATCTCTAACGTTCTGCTCTCTCTGCTTTTTCTCATAGTAGCTTCATCTGGTCTGTTCCTGTTTGGCTGTGACTCCATCCTGGAGAGAAATATCAGCTGTGCTGCTGCCATCAACACCTTTGTTTCTAGATGTTGGAGCTTGGCCTGTTTTCCAGTGTAGTCCTGTTTCTCTGACTGTGACCAACTGGATGTGCTCTCTTCATCCTCTGACATGGGAGCTGGCTCGGAGCTCGTCTGCCTGGCTGTGTGTTTCCTGGATGGAGCCGCCTTTTACAGCTGCTTTTTGTATCTATGCTTCTTTTTCTATGTCTTCTTCTGTCTCCTTGAACCCCAGTGGGCCTCAGCAGATGGCCGCTCACACTGAGCCTGGTTCTGCTGGAGGTTTCTTCCTGTTCAAAGGGAGTTTTTCCTCTCCACTGTCGCTACAAGCATGCTTAGTGTGAGGGATTGCTGAAGAGTCAATGAGTCGATGCAATCAGCTGGTTTTCCTTAGATAGAAAACTTTGAATCAATCTGACTGGATGATCTGGATCTATAAAGTGACCTGAGATGACATGATGTGAATTGGCGCCGTATGAATAAACTGAAATAAATTGGAGGATTTTCGCAATTTCCTGAAAGGATCCGCCCTCTGCACTTTATTAAAAACCCTGTACCCGCCCCCGAGAGGGAACCCCTATTAAACCTGAGCAAGAGCGTGCATGAGCCCATTCCTCCTCGTCCACGCTCTGTTTAAAAGTTGCTGTTTGCATCGCTCATGCAAACTTACTTTCTAAAAGAAGATTTGCAATTTTTCCGCTATGTCAGACTCACCACTGTTAAGTGAAAATGGGGACGAGCACGTAGGACAGACGTAAACACATCAAAGGAATGATTGACAATTAGGAGGACCACTGAGTTTGATGATCCACCCAGAAAAACAACATCCTCCACTGTGCCTATAATTTAAATCATAAACCTGAATCACAGCCGTTCAGGAGGACAGTGGGAGCTGCTGTTCTTTAATATGACGGAAACGTTCCCCCTGCAGACGTCCTTCCACACAAACCGGTTCTCTGCTGTCAGACGTTTACTCTGCTGCTAAAACAGGAAACCTCTAAAAATATGGAAATGAAGAAAACTGAGAGTCAGGTTATCAGAACAGAGTGGAGCAGCAGAGGAGCAGAGTCCTCCCCCGGCCTTTCACTGCACCGGATCAAGCCCCGCCCACCGGGTTCACGGCCGTTTGGACCACAACAGCCTCACAGGGAAACTCTTGGGCCTACCAGCCAGACTGCTACAGGCCTCAGTGAGGTCAGAGGTCATGATCAAACACTCAGAAAGAAAGACTGGTCAGAAATGGGCTCCAGGGTGGAGATCCCAGACCAGAACCACTACTGACCCAACATCACACCAAGATCTGGCTCACATTTAACAAACATCCCTTTGATGATCACCAAGGATTCAACATATTCTCATTATCAGTTCGTACGAAATCGTACGAAAAGTTATGCACAGTATTTTGTACGTTTTTGACGTTTTTCCTCGAAAAAACAGGGAGACAGACGAAAAAAGCAGATCCGCGGACGGACGTAAAACTGGGAAAAACAGTGCAATAATTACTTCATGATGTCTCTAACTACGTTGCTTGCTGTTTTTTATCTTAGGGTTAGGCGTTAGACACTCTGTCGATGACCCCCCCCACCCAGTCCGACGACTAGAGCAGTTGGTTAGGGGATCAAAGGCATTGCACGGGCCGGCGCACATTTGTTGGTATCTCTCAGATCCATAGCCAAGCCAGTTTGTAGAACTTGGATAATTAGGGTTAGCTTTTAGAGTAATGGCTAGGTTTTAGGGTTAGGGCAAGGCTTAAAATTAGGTTTTAGGGCAAGTGTCAGGGTTAAGGATCAGCTAAGTGTAATTTTAAGGCAAGGGTCAGGTGTTAGGTTTAGGTATGGATTCCACTAATCTTAGGGTCAGTAACTAATTGGTCTGGTAAGGTGATATGTGCTATAAGTGTAGTATAAGGGTGGAGGTTATGATTAATTGAAGGTAAGTATATTAATTTTTAGTTCAATGGAGGAAGGAGAGTCAGGGTAAACCACCCTAGAATGGGCTAAGTTGGGTTAGGGTTAATTGTAGGTTAAATTCTATGTTATTGAATGGTACGTAAGAAGTGCATGCGCAAGGATATCTTGTCTAGAGGCAAGACGTAAAAATACGTCGAAAGACGACGAAAAAAACATCAAAAACGTACGAAATTACTGTGCATAACTTTTTGTACGATTTCATACAAACTGATAATGAGAATACATGAAGGATTCTAGAAAACTCCAGCTTTCAGGAAGACTTTGGTGTCGTGACATCTGGGATAAAACCATAGACACAATTTAAGAGTAGATGCCGCAGTGACTGTTGCATTGCAGAAATTACGGGCGCCATATTGGGGAGGTCGACCCGAATGTCTTTGTGAAGGTGATACACACATATATATGTACACTACCGTTCAAAAGTTTGGGGTCACCTTGAAATGTCCTTATTTTTTAAGGAAAAGCACTGTACTTTTCAATGAAGATAACTTTAAACTAGTCTTACCTTTAAAGAAATAAACTCTATACATTGCTAATGTGGTAAATGACTATTCTAGCTGCAATGTCTGGTTTTTGGTGCAATATCTACATAGGTGTATAGAGGCCCATTTCCAGCAACTATCACTCCAGTGCTCTAAAGGTGCAATGTGTTTGCTCATTGGCTCAGAAGGCTAATTGATGATTAGAAAACCCTCGTGCAATCCTGTTCACACATCTGAAAACAGTTTAGCTCGTTAGAGAAGCTACAAAACTGACCTTCCTTTGAGCAGATTGAGTTTCTGGAGCATCACATTTGTGGGGTCAATTAAACGCTCAAAATGGCCAGAAAAAGTTAACTTTCATCTGAAACTCGACAATCTATTCTTGTTCTTAGAAATGAAGGCTATTCCATGCGAGAAATTGCTAAGAAATGAAAGATTTCCTATAACGGTGTGTACTGCTCCCTTCAGAGGGCAGCACAAACAGGCTCTCTCTCTCTCTCTCTCTCTCTCTCTCTCTCTATATATATATATATATATATATATATATATATATATATATATATATATATATATATATATATATATATATATATATATATATATATATATATATATATATATATATATATATGTAGCAAGTGTGCAAAAAATGTTTATATTTCACTCCAAATCCGTTTTGATAATTTATTTTATATTTGTTTTTAAATTGTATTTTATTTTGGCGGAGAAGCTTTTATTTTCTTGTTTCCTGTTTTCGCGTCATATCCTGTGTGTTCCCGCTGCTTTCCTCAGTTCGCGCCGAGCCGCGCTGGGGAGAGGTAAGCATACAGTGTGGTCTTCTATTTGTTTCTTAAAAATATCAAAAATGTATGTTTTATAAACTCACGTTGTTATATACCTTTGGTTAAATGTTATATGTTTAGTGCAGCGCTGTTTTGGGTTTTTAATTCCTACACTGGTGACATTTATTGGGTCTACTGTGCCAATGTGGTTCTTTTCGTTCTTCTCATTTGTTAAGGTGTATGTGTGGGGAAGCCCGAACCCAAGAACTGCTGTCCTGAATTTTCTTTTGTTTTAAACAGGTATCTGAGTTGTTTAATTAATGTATTCAGTATATTTTTATGGAAAGTTCTTTTTATTATTAATTCAATTTGGCCTGAAAGAATTGCAAATATTGGGCAGATTATTTCCGTTTGCATTTTATTTAATTGTTTTGAATGAATGAATGTATTATTTTATTATTTTTGAACCTCTGAGAGGAGTTTAGTTGTTTTGAACACATTCCTGTCTGAGTTCGCGCCGAGCCGCGCTGGGGAGAGGTGTATGTGTGGGGAAGCCCGAACCCAAGAACTGCTGTCCTGAATTTTCTTTTGTTTTAAACAGAATAAACCTGCCCTACTGCTGCAATACACCTATGGTCCTCGTCTGCTGATTCCTTTGACTGTTATACACAACGCAGAGTTCAGATTAGGGCGGCTACAGTGGTGCCGTGACCCGGATCCACACTGCTTCGGACAAGTTCATCGTGGTTCGTGAAGAGTGGATCAACGTCAGCTGGTCACCTGAGGTTGCTTGTTACATTAACACATTTACACAGACTGAATAGTATGACAGAGTTGAACGTGGAATAGTGTTTTGCTCTAGCAAAAAAAAAAAAAAAAAAAAAAAGAAAAAAATTGTTTTTATGTAGAGAATAGTGAGAAAAAAAAAAGGCTGAAAATGACTTATGTTAAAGATAAAGCAGACGAGGATAAATGTTCATTGAGTGGTGTTAACTTTACATTTGGGAGAGGGAGAATGATTGAGGCTTTGCCCTTTACCCCAGCTCGAAACACTAATGTTGCAGGCTCTCCAGCCCTTTGTTCTACACGTGTGGTTGAGAATGTATCCTCTAGTAATGTGCACGATGGTGTGGCCCTGGACAATCCCGTTAGTGCTGACCCGCCATTAAGTGACCTTATTACAAGCATTGCACAGCAAGTTGGACAATCTATAATGGATCGTCTTAAGGGTGAATATAGAGAAGGGAATGATATGGGTCTGCAATCTCAGGACGGGGTGGGTCAATCACAGAGTGAACCAACTTACCTCAACTTGACTGGGGCAAAGCTAGTACTGCAGTCAGACGTCAAAGAACCCCCCACATTTAGGGGAGATGGATCTGACAAAAACACTGTTGGTGAGTGGGAAGAGTTAATGAAAATCTACTTCAGAAAACGAGGCACACCCACTAATGAACAGTATTCTGAGATCCTCTCTAAGTTGATGGGAAAGGCTAAGGATATTGTGAGGATAACACTGCGAAGCAGTCCTTCACTAAAGCCTCAGGAAAAGCCGGATATTGTCTACAGCATCCTCAGACAACATTTTAGTGATGTGCCCTATTCATGTATGCCGATGGCCGACTTTTACAACACTGTGCCATTTGCAAGAGAATCGCCTCTTGATTACTGGGTATGCTTGAATAAGGCAGTTGATGCAGCAGAAGAGGGCTTGAAGAGATTAGGGCGGCATGTAGATAACCCTTGCCAAGAAGCAACTATGATGTTTGTGAAACATTGTCCAGACCCAGCTCTTGCTGCTATTTTGAAGTTCAAAGCACCAGACAAATGGACAGCGAGTGAAATTCAGGAGCACATTGATCGTTACCAAATTGAAACCAGAGAGCAGGCATTTTCCAGGTCGAGATATCCTAAATTAGCTACAGTTCATACTCAAGCTCCTGTTCCTGAACCACCATCCTACCATTTAAGAGACATTCCATCACACCAAGAGACTGGTGCAGCAGCCCCGTTACAGTGTAATGACAGCTGCATGAGGACTTTAATCAGTCTTTTTGAACGTACACTCTCACAGAACAGTCAGATTGCAGGCAGGCAAGACTCACCTAGCCAAGTACATCACAAAGCATGCAGGGTTTGTCAGTCTCGAGATCATTCCACCGTCTCACACTGCAAACAGAAACGCTTGTGTTTAGCATGCTTTGAACCAAATCATATCAAGCGAGACTGTCCCAACCGCTCATCTGTCAGAAGCGAGCATGGTCTTCAGTCACAAGACCCTCAGCATTTAAACTAGCTGGCCTGCATGGGATGAGGGGTGGTGTGGGCTCACAAGAAAAGACCCTCAACAATGACATTGAACAGCAATATGAAAAGGCATGTGCAGCAGCACCAGTCGGTGCCAGAGTGATAGCTCAAAACACACAACGAGTTGAGCCATTTGATGAACTGTTTTATACACCTGTGACTTTAAATAACAAGTTTCAGCTACAGGGGATGCTTGACTCAGGTTCCATGGCCTGCACACTGAGTGAGAAGGTGGAACAAATGATGCTGAGTCAGAACTCACTTTCAGAACCAATTCCCCTTTCTCAAGAAATTGTTCTCATTGTTTGTGGTGGGACACTAAGCAAACCCCGCTGTATGTATGAAGTGGAAATGAAACTTTATGGTGAGACATGTGTTGTCCCTGTGTTAGTAGTGCCAGGTCAAAGGGACGATTTAATCATTGGCACGAATGTCATAAGATTTCTCATGCATCAGCTGAAAATTAACAACGATTATTGGTGTCTAGTGTCTAGTCCCAGTCTTCTCCCAGAATGTGAGCAGTTTCTAGACATGATGGCAAGTACTTCTCGATGGAGAGGTGAAGAACTTCCAGAGAAGATTGGCACAGTCAAACTACAACAGTCTGTTACTCTGCTGGCAAGGACTGAACACCTGCTGTGGGGTAAGCTGCCACATAATATCCCCATGTCTCCAGGGAGTACTGTAATCACTGAACCAACTTCATCTAAGTCGATGCCACGTAACATTATGGTTGCTCGCATTATCACTCCTTTATGGGGAGATAGGTGGGTCCCTTTAAAAGTCGCTAACCTGTCAGACAAGCCCATCACACTGAAAAGAAACAGCAAATTGGCAGATGTGTCTCCTTGTCTGGCGGTTGAAGATTTTGAGGTTCTTCAAGGTATCAGCCAGGTTGAAACCACTGCTCCAGAAAAGGGACATGTCGAAGACAGGCCCACAGATCTGAAACTGCGATTACAACAGGTTGGGCTTGGTGATCTTGACATTGACTTATGCCACACTGATGATGCAGGAAAAACAAGGTTGGTCGAGCTGCTTGAGAAATATAACGATGTTTTTTCTAAGCATGCTCTAGATTGTGGCAAGGCAGAAGGCTTTGTGCATCGCATCCGGCTTGTTGATGATAGACCGTTCCGTCTTCCATACCGCCGAATCCCACCAGCCCATTATCACAAGCTGCGTCAAGTCTTATCTGACATGGAGGAACAAGAGATAATAAAGAAATCTGTGAGCGAATATGCCTCTCCGCTTGTGCTAGTCTGGAAGAAGGATGGCAGTCTGAGGATATGCACAGACTTCAGGTGGTTAAATGCAAGGACACTCAAGGACGCACACCCACTTCCACACCAGTCCGACTGTTTAGCTGCTCTTGGAGGCAACACTTATTTCAGCACTATGGATTTGACATCAGGATTCTACAACATTCCTATGGCGGAGGAGGACAAGAAATTCACAGCATTCACAACTCCAATGGGGTTATACGAATATAATAGAATGCCTCAAGGCCTGTGTAACAGCCCTGCCTCTTTCATGAGGATGATGCTCAGCATATTTGGAGATCTGAACTTTAGTAGCTTGTTGTGCTACCTGGACGATCTCCTTGTTTTTGCTTCGAGTGAAAAAGAGTCTCTGGAGAGGTTAGAGGTTGTGTTCCAACGCCTTCGCTTGCACAATCTCAAGTTGAGTCCCAAGAAATGTCACTTTATGAGATCATCAGTGAAATTTCTGGGGCACATCATAGATGGCTATGGAGTGTCTGTCGATCCTGGAAAAGTTGAGATCATTACAAAGATGGCAACGACTGACCTGATGGAGGATGATGGACGCACACCTTCAGCCAAGAGGATAAAGTCCTTCCTCGGTATGGTGTTTTATTACCAGCATTTCATTCCGAGCTGCTCGTCTGTGGCCAAGCCACTGTTTGCTCTAACTGCTGGACAGAAGAGGAAGGGCAAAACCAAAATGACAACGAATGCGGGTTCTTACAGAAAACTGAAACCATCTGACTGGACAAAGGAGTGTGAAACAGCCTTTCTGAGTCTTAAAGAAAAGTTGTTGAATTGTGTTGTCCTTGCACATCCAGATTTTTCACAGTCTCTGATTTTGTCTATTGATGCTTCACTGGATGGACTTGGAGCTGTCCTGTCTCAAGTACCATCTGGAGAGGAGAAGGCTCGCCCCATCGCATTTGCCAGCAAGACGCTGAGTAACTCTCAAAAGAAATATCCAGCTCACAGGCTTGAATTTTTGGCTCTGAAATGGAGTATATGTGAGAAGTTCAGTCACTGGTTAAGAGGTCAGACATTCACGGTGTGGACTGATAACAACCCGCTCACCTACATCATGACAAAGCCAAAACTTGATGCTTGTGAGCAGCGTTGGGTTGCGAAATTGGCACCCTTCTCTTTTGATCTGAAACACATACCTGGGTCCAAGAACACAGTGGCTGACGCACTCAGTAGGGATCCATTTGCAACAACTGTCAGTCATAGGATCATCACTGAGGGCTACTCTCGTCTTCTCATCGAAGCTGATAGCATCAGCCAAGATGGGGTCCAGGATGCGTTCCACCTAAAGGTCCAGAGCCAAAAAGTGGAGAGACCATCTTGTGTCGGTCCAGAACCTCATTGTAGTTTGCAACCTTCACAGAGTGATGCAGTCAAGGCTCTTCTGGAGATGCATGACGAGTGGGATTTGGTTACTGAGACTCGTGCGATAGCACTAATTCAGTCTGTTCAAGATGTGGGCATACCAGGACAAGATCCGCTCCCTGTGTTCACTTTGGATGAACTACAACATGCCCAAAAGCTTGACCCTGATGTCTCCAAAATCTTGCCATTCATAATCCGAGAGAGGCGACCATCAAGACGTGAAAGAGCAAGACTCGGTTTAGGAGCAATGGTGATCCTTAAACAATGGGAGAGACTTAAAATTAAGAATGGGATCCTTTATAGAGTCACTCGAGACCCTCTCAGCAAACAGAAAAGGCACCAGTTTGTTCTTCCTGATAGCCTCAAGGACAGAGCTTTGCAAGGCATTCATGACATGGCTGGACATCAGGGGCAGGCACGGACACTTCACCTGGCAAGACAAAGATTCTTTTGGTCAAAGATGGATACTGATGTGAAGGAGTACGTCAAGTGTTGTCAGAGGTGCATTCTCGCCAAAACACCAGAACCTTGTGCTCGAGCCCCTCTTAAAAGCATAAGAACGTTCGCCCCGATGGAGTTGGTGTGTTTAGACTTCTGGAGCGCGGAGGATAAAAAGCAAAACTCAGTGGATGTGCTTGTCCTGACCGACCATTTCACAAAACTAGCCCACGCATTCCCTTGCACCAATCAAACAGCAAAGCAGGTTGCAAAAAAGTTGTGGGACCGCGTGTTTTGTGTGTATGGGTTTCCTGAACGGATCCATTCGGATCAGGGAGCAAACTTTGAAAGTGAGCTAATTGCTGAACTGCTTCGACTGGCGGGAGTATCAAAGTCTCACACCACTGCATATCATCCCATGGGAAACGGAGGCACCGAGAGGTTCAATCGCACACTTGGCAGCATGCTCAGATCATTGCCACTCAGAGAGAAGAACAAATGGCCTGAACAGATACAAACATTGACTTTTGCATATAATGCTACAGTTCATGAGACTACAGGATTTGCTCCATTCCAACTCATGTTTGGTCGGGTTCCGAGGCTCCCAGTGGATGTGATCTTCAAACAGGTGTTGTGTGATCCAGTGACTACTGATTATAAGACCTATGCCAAAACTCTCATGTCACATCTGTATGAGGCAGCTAGGATAGCTCAAACACATGCTGTGGAAGAACAAGACAAACAGGCAGAAGGATACAACAGGAAAGTTAAAGGTACTCACCTGAACATTGGCGACAGAGTTTTGCTAGCAAACAAGGGTGAAAGAGGGAAGAAAAAGTTATCTGACAAGTGGAATGCCACAGTTTACACAATTGTCGACAGAAATCTCCAAACTCACACATACAAGTTGGAGGACAAAGAGGGTAACAAAAAAGTTGTGCACCGAAACCTGATACTGGACATCAGTTTTCTACCTGTGAGGACAGGCCAGGATGAGATCTCTGTTGTCGGGGTAGAGGAGGCACAAGCCCTGTCGGACTCCTTTGACGCTTTGGAAGAGGGAAGTTTGGGTGATGGAGATAATGCATGGGAGATGAGTAAAACGATGAACTGTGACAGCAATGTCTCTCTGGATCAAGAAGTGTCAGAACCAGGCTTATCCAACCAGAGTCTTGCGACCCCTCACAGTGTAATGGTACTCTCAGGTGAACATACTGATGGCCATTCGGCAGAAGAAGAGTTACATACAGTGAGTCAAGCGCATTCTATGGATACAGAGGTTCTTGTAAATTCAGATGCAAACATGGACATGGGTCATCCTCTAGAGAATACTGACCAAGTTGTTAGGACTCGGGTGGGTCGGGTCAGCAAAAGGGTGAACAGACTCATTGAATCTATGGTTCAAAGACCTTTTGATTTTAGTGATTTGGCAAATTCTGTGAGCCAAAAATCCCAGACCATTCTTACTTGGTTTTGAGTTAATCTGTTTAGAGTTCTGTTCATGGACAGTTCAGCAATGTAATTTTAATGGGATATTGTTTTCCTCTAATTTGTATCTTGTGTTTATGGGTGTAAAGTTGGCACAGAATTGTATGGTGTAAATGGCATCATATTGATCTGAGAAGGGCAGAGGCCTGATCAACCGTATGTCCCTTCGAAACCTGTTTTGTAGGTGGCTCTCAAGCCGAGTGTTATACTAGGGTATAGCAACCCTGTGCTAAATGTTCATCAAGTTTGTCAGTTTTCCATGTATTGGGATCGTAAAATTTAGACTGACTTGGATTTTGGTGAAATATAGGAGGGGTGGATGTAGCAAGTGTGCAAAAAATGTTTATATTTCACTCCAAATCCGTTTTGATAATTTATTTTATATTTGTTTTTAAATTGTATTTTATTTTGGCGGAGAAGCTTTTATTTTCTTGTTTCCTGTTTTCGCGTCATATCCTGTGTGTTCCCGCTGCTTTCCTCAGTTCGCGCCGAGCCGCGCTGGGGAGAGGTAAGCATACAGTGTGGTCTTCTATTTGTTTCTTAAAAATATCAAAAATGTATGTTTTATAAACTCACGTTGTTATATACCTTTGGTTAAATGTTATATGTTTAGTGCAGCGCTGTTTTGGGTTTTTAATTCCTACACTGGTGACATTTATTGGGTCTACTGTGCCAATGTGGTTCTTTTCGTTCTTCTCATTTGTTAAGGTGTATGTGTGGGGAAGCCCGAACCCAAGAACTGCTGTCCTGAATTTTCTTTTGTTTTAAACAGGTATGTGAGTTGTTTAATTAATGTATTCAGTATATTTTTATGGAAAGTTCTTTTTATTATTAATTCAATTTGGCCTGAAAGAATTGCAAATATTGGGCAGATTATTTCCGTTTGCATTTTATTTAATTGTTTTGAATGAATGAATGTATTATTTTATTATTTTTGAACCTCTGAGAGGAGTTTAGTTGTTTTGAACACATTCCTGTCTGAGTTCGCGCCGAGCCGCGCTGGGGAGAGGTGTATGTGTGGGGAAGCCCGAACCCAAGAACTGCTGTCCTGAATTTTCTTTTGTTTTAAACAGAATAAACCTGCCCTACTGCTGCAATACACCTATGGTCCTCGTCTGCTGATTCCTTTGACTGTTATACACAACGCAGAGTTCAGATTAGGGCGGCTACATACACTATATTGCCAAAAGTATTTGCTCACCTGCCTTGACTCACATATGAGCTTAAGTGACATCCCGTTCCTAATCCATAGGGTTCAATATGACGTCGGTCCACCCTTTGCAGCTAGAACAGCTTCAACTCTTCTGGGAAGGCTGTCCACAAGGTTTAGGAGTGTGTTTATGGGAATTTTTGACCATTCTTCCAGAAGCGCATTTGTGAGGTTGCACACTGATGTTGGACGAGAAGGCCTGGCTCTCAGTCTCCGCTCTAATTCATCCCAAAGGTGTTCTATCGGGTTGAGGTCAGGACTCTGTGCAGGCCAGTCAAGTTCATCCACACCAGACTCTGTCATCCATGTCTTTATGGACCTTGCTTTGTGCACTGGTGCACAGTCATGTTGGAAGAGGAAGGGGCCAGCTCCAAACTGTTCCCACAAAGTTGGGAGCATGGAATTGTCCAAAATGTCTTGGGATGCTGAAGCATTCAGAGTTCCTTTCACTGGAACTAAGGGGCCAAGCCCAGCTCCTGAAAAACAACCCCACACCATAATCCCCCCTCCAACAAACTTTACACTTGGCACAATGCAGTCAGACAAGTACCGTTCTCCTGGCAACCGCCAAACCCAGACCCGTCCATCAGATTGCCAGATGGAGAAGCGCGATTCGTCACTCCAGAGAACGCGTCTCCACTGCTCTAGAGTCCAGTGGCGGCGTGCTTTACACCACCGCATCCGACGCTTTGCATTGCACTTGGTGATGTATGGCTTGGATGCAGCTGCTCGACCATGGAAACCCATTCCATGAAGCTCTCTGCGCACTGTTCTTGAGCTAATCTGAAGGCCACATGAAGTTTGGAGGTCTGTAGTGATTGACTCTGCAGAAAGTTGGCGACCTCTTCGCACTATGCGCGTCAGCATCCGCTGACCCCGCTCCGTCAGTTTACGTGGCCTACCACTTCGTGGCTGAGTTGCTGTCGTTCCCAAACACTTCCATTTTCTTATAATACAGCTGACAGTTGACTGTGGAATATTTAGGAGCGAGGAAATTTCACGACTGGATTTGTTGCACAGGTGGCATCCTATCACAGTTCCACGCTGGAATTCACTGAGCTCCTGAGAGCGACCCATTCTTTCACAAATGTTTGTAAAAACAGTCTGCATGCCTAGGTGCTTGAATTTATACACCTGTGGCCATGGAAGTGATTGGAACACCTGATTCCAATAATTTGGATGGGTGAGCAAATACTTTTGGCAATATAGTGTATATATATATATATAAGAACCCTTTTGTTTTCCCACAGTGAGTAAATTTTGTTGTTACAGCAGCAAAATATTACAGCAAAAGTTGTCACACAACTGTGGACCTTAAAAAGTGTATTAAAAATAAGGGAATAAGTGACAATACGTTAAATAAGTATGAAAAAATAAACAAAATTCTGTACTGTACGGTGTTTTTACAAATAAATATAGAGTTCATTTGAAAAATAAATAATCAATATACAGCTGTGGATATCTTTACAGTATTTTAAAGCATTTTTACAGTGTATTTATATAGAGATACATATATATGTTGAGAGAGAGAAAGATGTCTATAAATATATATATATATATATATATATATATATATATATATATATGAGGGAGTGAGTGAGGGATATGAGTATATAAACTGGAAAAACAATCTAGAAATAACTAAATTTTTCTCAAATTAAGTGTATTTACCCTTAATTTGAGTAGGTAAATTAGATGTTTTGCCAACTGAACGACTGTTTTTACTCTTAAAATAAGATATTTAGATAAAATGCACTTGAAATAAGACAATGCGATTGTGTTTTCTTATTTTAAAGGTAAATTGTCTTGTTCCATTGGCAAAATGTCTCCTTTTCATTCTCAATTCAAGAACAAATGCACTTATTTTAAGCAAAAAATGACTTATCTAGATTTAGATTTTTTCCAGTGTATATCTATGTATACCTGTATAAATATGTCTGTTTATATAGTAATAAAATAAAAGTATGAGCGGCTGTGCTTTGCAACATTCATACATCCTATCAGAATATTCTATTACTCTTAACAAGACTAAAAGTATTCAAATGCATTGAACCATTTGTTTGTTTTCAGCAAAAAAACTCAACCGTGAAAATAAGTTTATTGATTTAAAGTTGATTAGAATAGATTATTTTACAGAGCGAAGCAAAGAGAGCGCCACCAAATCAGGTCAGAGCCCACAGGCCAAACAGGTCTACTCTTACATTCTGTCTATGGATAAAACCACCAGAGCATTTCAGGACATCCTGGGATCAAACATGGTGGTGGAGGAGTGATGCTCTGGGCTGCTTTAGAAGGACAGAACCGGGAACGCCAGCTCTAAGCGGATAAAAGCAACCGAATCGAGGCGTTGGAGTGGCCTATTCAAAGTAAAGTTTAAAAACTGAACAGCAGCTGCACCCTGAGCTGCTGCTCTGAGCCCTCATGCTGTGCAGCAGGTCAGAGCAGCTGGGTTACAGTTGAACTCTCTGCCTCTTATCTGTTTTCCTCCCTCAGAGATTTGCATGTTTTCACTGTACCTGAAACAGGCTTATCGGGCGACGCGCCACAGCGGATCGGGAAAGTTACCGGCAGGCGTCCTCTATCTGAAACATCTCGGCATAACAGAAGTATTTTTAGAAGCCTTGAACCCTGAAGCTCCAACTCTGCTGACTCTGATCTGATCCATTATACAAACATTTCAAGATTAAAGTCTCTCCTTCCTACACCTGATTTCATATCATCAGTTCATCAAGAAAATCCACCTAACAAGGACCAACTGATAGCTAAACACCATCAAAGGAAACCTGCTTTGTTTTATCATAAGCATAAATTGTTTTTCCCATTTTAAAATGGGCAATAAACGCCCAACTTTTAAGGAAGTTAGCAGGTCTTTGGCGCCATCTGCTGGACAGCAGCGGTCAAAACGTTTATTTTTTTTCCTCCACAAGAAAAAACATATAGCTTCAGTAAATACATGTAAAAAATAAACAGCCCAATTCCTCATTAGATCCCAAATATTTAAAGAATAGGAAAACCTTATGTATGTATATGTATATATATATATATATATATATATATATATATATATATATATATATATATATATATATTTTAAGTTTTCTTTTTTGAGTTTTCAGTTATACTTTGATTCATGTCTTTCTGTGTTTACTGGTTTATTGGTTTTATTTCCATTTTGTGTTATTCTGTTTACACTCACCGGCCACTTTATTAGGTACACCTGTCCAACTGCTCTTTAACACTTAATTTCTAAGCAGCCAATCACATGGCGGCAACTCAGTGCATTTAGGCATGTAGACACGGTCAAGACAATCTCCTGCAGTTCAAAGCGAGCATCAGTATGGGGAAGAAAGGTGATTTGAGTGACTTTGAACGTGGCATGATTGTTGGTGCCAGAAGGGCTGGTCTGAGTATTTCAGAAACTGCTGATCTACTGGGATTTTCACGCACAACCATCTCTAGGGTTTACAGAGAATGGTCCGAAAAAGAAAAAACATCCAGTGAGCGGCAGTTCTGAAGGGCGGAAATGTCTTGTTGATGCCAGAGGTCAGAGGAGAATGGCCAGACTGGTTGGAGCTGATAGAAGGGCAACAGTGACTCAAATAACCACCCGTTACAACCAAGGTGGGCAGAAGAGCATCTCTGAACGCACAGTACGTGGAACTTTGAGGCAGATGGGCTACAGCAGCAGAAGACCACACCGGGTGCCACTCCTTTCAGCTAAGAACAGGAAACTGAGGCTACAATTTGCACAAGCTCATGGAAATTGGACAATAGAAGATTGGAAAAACGTTGCCTGCTCTGATGAGTCTCGATTTCTGCTGCAACATTCGGATGGTAGGGTCAGAATTTGGCGTCTACAACATGAAAGCATGGATCCATCCTGCCTTGTATCAACGGTTCAGGCTGGTGGTGGTGGTGTCATGGTGTGGGGAATATTTTCTTGGCCCTCTTTGGGCCCCTTGGTACCAATTGAGCATCGTTGCAACGCCACAGCCTACCTGAGTATTGTTGCTGACCATGTCCCTTTATGACCACAATGTACCCAACTTCTGATGGCTACTTTCAGCAGGATAATGCGCCATGTCATAAAGCTGGAATCATCTCAGACTGGTTTCTTGAACATGACAATGAGTTCACTGTACTCAAATGGCCTCCACAGTCACCAGATCTCAATCCAATAGAGCATCTTTGGGATGTGGTGGAACGGGAGATTCGCATCATGGGTGTGCAGCCGACAAATCTGCGGCAACTGTGTGATGCCATCATGTCAATATGGACCAAACTCCCTGAGGAATGCTTCCAGCACCTTGTTGAATCTATGCCACCTAGAATTGAGGCAGTTCTGAAGTGAGTGTATTTTTATATTATTTGACACCCAGGGTGCAGACCAGGACGCAGAGTCGTAGTTTAACACACCTCTCTGCAGCTTCTCTGCTGTTTCCCACTCATTACTCCATCAACGACCAAAATCTAATAAAATAGAAAAGATTCCCAAAGGACTAAATCATGATAATCTAATTAAAATTGAAATAAAAATAAATGTGGTCTATTTAACATAAGATCTCTTTCCTCAAAAAGTCTGTTGCCTTACAGAAACCTGGCTGCAGCAAGAGGATTATGTGAGCATAAATGAGGCAACTCCTTCTAGCTATTTAAATTTTCAGAACTTCTGGGTATGTGAAACTGTAAAGGTCCTTGAGATGATGTGTTGTGAATTGACGCTATAGAACTAAACTGAATTGATTGTAGTTGAGTTCTTAGGTATTGTTATCCCTCTGCTGCCCTCTTGTGTCTCTTTTATCCCTTCTAGACTCCTCTCTCTACACCTGCTCCCACTCTGCTAATTAGGCTGCTCTTTGTTCAGTCTCCCATTTATACACCTCATGTTCAGTCAGTGTTTGCTGGTTCCCTGATGTTGGTCTGTTGCTCCGTCGTTTCCTGGTTCCTCATGTGTGTTTTTCCCTAAAGTCCCCTAGATTTTGGTTTTCATTATTATTATTATTTCTTTTTTTATTATTTTTGCCTCAGTTGCCCCTGGAAACATATTAAAACTGAAAACTCATCTTCATTATTATAAAAAATTTTTTTTTTAGAAAATCTTTATTATGCTTTTACCTGTAGCACTTTCGAGATTTTTTTAATTTATTATCATCTATTATGCATTCGGGTCCTCAAAACCTCCACCCAACCTGACATATTTTAGATTAAATTCAACAAAACGTTAAAAAAATATCCCAATAATTTAAGACTTTCAAAATAATTTTGATTTTAATTCTGTAACTTTTAACAATTAAGATCAAATGCGAGACAAAAAGCTGTTGTCTGATTGGCTGGATGTTTTCTCTGACAGCAAACAGAGTAGATTTGCAATCACTAGTTTTTCACTCTTTCCTTATTGTCAGGTTGGTTGAAGCAGTAACTAAAAAAGCTTTCAGATAAAATAGAAAATATGATATTTTGGGTTTGATGCACATTTTTTCACAGACATTTATTTCTAAATGTCTTCTGACTCCTTAATAAACATTCTGCAGTAAGAACTGAACAGAACCCAGGGATGAAGCCACATGGATGAAAAACAGATGATCTGAATGAAGCAGATCTGAAACAGGCAGTTTCATCTTCTCTCTCTCAGGTCTGCAGCTCGGCTACGATCCAACTCTTCTAACATGCAAAACATGAAGGAGGAGAGCAGCTATGAGGCAAATATTCAGTCAGAGGCTTCAACGTTCAACGCAACAACTTCTGACTAATGATGCAGTTTCAGAGTAAAAACTAAATGTTTTTTTAAACTGAGAAGCAGGTTTTAAAGATGGTGGCATGAAAACCCGAGACTACGATTCCTAAGAGAATAAAGATTAGGTTTATAACACCCATGACATAAAAAAAAAAGTCACATTTTTCATGAGGCCTGAGTGAACTTAGTCACTAATCAATGTGAGCAAACCTCAGCAGCAGGGGCGGTTCTAGGACCAGAGGTTTAGGGGGGCTGAGCACCCAGAGAGCTGTCTGGTCAGGCTGTTGTAATAATGTTAGTATGGGAAATATTAATTATTACCAATAGGTGGCGCCAAACGACTATAGAATGTATGTTTTATCCAGTGCAGAAGGTAGATCTTAGAACCTCCGATTAGATTCTGATAAAAGTACAAAGTTGGCATCAGTATTTTTGTAGTTCATTTATTACAAGTTGCCAAACATAAAAGATTAATTTCACTGTTTTTTAAACATATTTTTGAAACTTGATCAGTGTGTTTTGTTAATAACTGACTCCATTATTCCCTATCACATCCTATCTGTTCTATTCAGTTTATTTCTATAGCTCCAATTCACATCATGTCATCTTTCCAGTTCACCAGATCATCCAGTCAGATTGATTCAAAGTTTTCTATCTAAGGAAAACCAGCTGATTGCATCGACTCATTGACTCTTCAGCAATCCCTCACACTAAGCATGCTGGTAGCGACAGTGGAGAGGAAAAACTCCCTTTGAACAGGAAGAAACCTCCAGCAGAACCAGGCTCAGTGTGAGCGGCCATCTGCTGAGGCCCACTGGGGTTCAAGGAGACAGAAGCAGACATAGAAAAAGAAGCATAGATACAAAAGGCAACTGTCAACCAGCTCCACAGGCGGCCCCGTCCAGGAAACACACAGCCAGGCAGACGAGCTCCGAGCCAGCTCCCATGTCAGAGGATGAAGAGAGCACATCCAGTTAGTCACAGTCAGAGAAACAGGACTACACTGGAAAACAGGCCAAGCTCCAACATCTAGAAACAAAGGTGTTGATGGCAGCAGCACAGCTGATATTTCTCTCCAGGATGGAGTCATAAATCATAAAATAGATTATAAATTCAAATAACTAGAAACTAAAAGAAATTGTAGCAATTTACTGATGATTCACTAAATTTAAATATTGATAATGAGTTGTGGTTTTGAATATAATCAAACAAACCAATCTCAGACACATTAGAGCTAGGGATGCACGATATTGGGATTTTGGCCGATATGCCGATATTTTAAAACTCATGTAGCCGATAACCGATATCGATACCGATGTTAAAGCTGGACAAAAATAAGTAGTCATTGAAAATAGCAGTTTTGTTATCCATTTCTGACACTTTGAAAAACAATAAACTCAAATATATTTTCATATGCTGATATCAAATAGATTTTTAAAAACGCGGTATCGATCTATTTTACTTTCAAAATCTCGTGAAATTTCATCGTTCTGTTACAAACTCGTGATATTTTGCAAATTCTTGTGAGATTTTGTTAGTAAAATAGATCGATACCGCGTCAATATATCAACATATAAAAATATGGCAACATTTGGTGAATTTTCGGGGGATTTCGTAGCATAACGATGACATATAGCAATATTTCATTAGTAAAAGAGATTGATATGGTGTTTTTAAATGGCAATATATCAGCATATGAAGATATTGGGATATTTTAATGGATCAATATTTTTTCCCTCGTCTTTAGAAGTTTTTAAGTCTGTAAAAAAGAAGTTTTTGAGGAAGAAGAAGTAGTATATATATTTTTTTTAGACTTTAGAAACTCAGAAGCTGATCAAATATCGGGTTAAATATCGGTGGGGTGGCCGATGTCCGATATTCAGTTTTAAGGCCGATACCGATAGGGGGACGATTATATCGTGCATCCCTAATTAGAGCACCTGAACATTTCACCAAAAAAACAATCAATAGGTGCAGAAATCTGAGATTTCAGAAACACCTGAACGCAGCGTTTTCCTCAAAGCCTTGGTCAACATTTTAGTGAAGGAGCTTCATCTGGTTTGTTCACTTGTTTTTCTTTTTGTATTTCTGACTAACCAGAACATATTTCAGGGGTCCTTTGATTCAAATCAGGGTTGCTTCAAAAAATAGGCTAAAAACGCCAAAGTTCAGCAGGATGTGGGAAGAGAAGGAGGCGACCCATAAAGGCAGCAGGAAGCAGGATCTGTTTTGCACATCCACGTTTTATTTGTCATTTTTTTTTCCACAACAGAGTTACGTGACCACAGCACACGACATCATCTTAAAAACACAGGTTTACATTTTCAGGATGTGGATTCATCAGTCTGGCTTTTATTCTGAAGGGCCAACTGTTACTCCTGGGCTTTTTAAAGCCCCAGTTCTCTGTTAGACAGCAGGAATAATCAGATTTAAGGTTTTTCTTTCTTCATTGAGCGTAAAATGTTTCTAACTTTGCTTTTTTTGACATAAAGAGATCTGATTTATATTTTTGTCACAATATGTAAGAATCAACCCAGCTTATATTTTATACTCTGCTTTTATTGAGGTTTAAACCCATTCCTTTAACGATGAAATGAATTATAACATATATATATATATATTATATATTATATTATATATATTATATTATTATATATATTATATATTAAGATAACCATTGAACTGCCTTTATAACATGTGATGCTTAATAAATCAACCGAATCGAATGGAAACGTAAAATGTTTTTACCCGCCTGTTTCCTTTATTTTACAGATTAACAGCTATGAAACTAAAATAAGCCTTAAATGTTTTTATTTTTTAATTAGATATATTTTTATATCCTGAAAACAGAGAAGAGTTTGTAAACATACATATTTCCCAATCAGTTCAACCTTTTCTGTGTTTATCCAGATGGGAGGAAGCTAATAGCTAATGCTACGTGTTTCCTTGATTATGGCGCCCTCTGCTGTTTGTTCTTAAAAACCAGCCTTAAAATGAGAACATCTAATACCTCATTTACACTTTTTAAGGAAAAGTCCGATCATATTCAGAATTCAAACTTCTGAAAGTTCTTTAAATCTGAAATGATTCCATCCTGTTCAATAAATGATCAGTGTTTTTAATTCATAGTAATTTTCATGTGAATGTGCTTTACTGGAGGCATCCATGTTTGTCAAAGAACACTACTGCCACCTACCGGTTAGTGACGTCACGGTGCGGTATCGGCTGTTGATCAAGTCCCAGTGCTGTATCTGGTGTTTGTCACAACGCGCTATTATCCAAGTCATCTTGAAAACATTCTTCTACCAAATGTTGGCTACATATTACGGGTTTTTTCTCTGGCCAGAAGTTCGATGGCTCCTGGCTCCTCCCTCCCTCTTTAGGCTACGTTACTGCAGGCCTTGATGCTCAATTCCGATTTTTTTGTGAAATCCGATTTTCTTTTGGTGCGTTGCCGTATATATTTCCAAATATATGCGACTTGTATGTGATCTCCAGTGTGAACTGCATTCATACAGCTTAAGTGTCTCGCATGCGCAGTAGAGGATGCAATGACGTCACAAGCCAGCGTGCTCTGCCTTTACAGAACTAAACATGGATGTAGCGCTGGAGCGCATCTAGCGATCTTTCCCAACCTTAAAACCTCAATCTTTTCAAGATGGATAAAAAAATACTGCTCTCTGCATCATCATCTGCCATGTTTGTTTGTTTTTCTTGCTGCTTCTGTGTAGCAAGACATAGAAGAGTTAGCTTTGTCGGCTACTAATGGCGTTCAGGTCGGATGAATGCGACCTGGCCTTTCAGAAACAGGTCGCATAAAAAAAAAAACAGATTTGTTTTGTTCAGACTGTTATGAAAAGATCAGATACAGGTCGCATGTAGTGGGGAAAAAAATCGGATTTGGGTCACTTCAGGCTGCAGTGGGAACGTAGCCCAAGTTGGCGATCCAACGACCAACCCGTCCGTGGAGGATCAGGAATCAGAAAGGTGGAATAACTTTTTTTTTTCTCTTTTACCCGATGTATTCCAGCATCCAGCTGCCATGCACGTGGGCATTGTCAGTTTCACTATAGCTCTGGTGAATTTCAATGGTGAAGTCCTCTGGAAATCTTCAATAATTGTTGTTGATTGCAGATGTGTCTAGTAGTTCCCATTGATTTAGCTTGTAAAGCGGGGAGAATGGCGCTAGGCTTACCGCACCGTGACGTCACCGCTGGAAGATGGCAGGAGGGAGGGGCTACTATATTTGGACAAAAATGGCCGCTCCGAGTAGCTTTATTTTGTTACTGATTAACGCATAATTAGTTAAATAACTGCAAACATATTAGTTTTAGGTATAAATAATGATCTATTGATTATTCCAGAGAACGGTCTGAGCACGGTCACCACGGTAACTGTTGAGTATCAATGGAACGCTGTGAACTAGACCGTGTGAGTTTGCGTGATTCCTTGAGAGTTATATTATCGTTGGCGAGGAACCGTGCTAGCCTAACGCGTAAAAGGAGCTCGGATCGGTTTCAGGGAATTCGTGGAAATGGGGCATAAAGATCCTGTTGAGCCTCAGAATAAAAACCAGCTGAGAATGAAGCACCATCATCCACAAGTTTAACACCAACTTTAGTTTTTTATTTCATTTTTATTTAAGCAGGAAGTCCAGGAGGCGACACCTGGTCCAGATAAGAGCTTAAAATACTGACATCAAAGACGCCTAAAATCTAAACTAGCAGCAAATTTAGGTAAAACTCTGATGAGGAGATAAACATGCTAAGCTAACGGGATCGCTACGATGAGGCGAACGTCACGACAGCATGCAGCGGAGTTTTTTACGTCAACACGAAGCCTCAGCTGTTCCACACGTGCAACTACAACTACGACTACAACAGCTAACTGATCGACTCCAGCTTCTTTCAGGAGGCGGAGCTTCAGCGACTCTATTTCGTTCTCGCCGTGAGCTCACAGGATGCTCTCGCGCTCCTCGCCGAAGGTGACGGTGTCGGAGGTAACGGCGCAGATCTCCGGCGGGTCTCCGGGTTTCAGGCCTCTCTTCAGGTGGACCACGCGGACGTTCTCGTTGTTGGGGCCTGGCCTGGTGGCGGTGGTCGTCGGCGGGATGATGACGTCGCCAGTGGAGGTCTGGTTGGAGGAGGTGGAGCCCTCGGCTGGTGGGTGGGGCCGGCCGCCCTGCTGGGCGTTGGTGTTGTTGTTCAGGGTGACGTTGCTGGGCGTGCGGTTGAGGTTGTAGCTCCTGGAGGAGGTCCAGCTCTCCTCGGGGCTGCTGGCCAGCAGGCTGCACTGGTCCTCGGAGCAGATGGACATGCGCGCCACGGCCGGGTCCTGAAGGCCGCTCAGGCTGCTGGGGAGGCCGCGCTTCCTGCCGGCGCTCTCCTCGTCCAGCTCGATCAGGTTGGCCCTCTCCAGCTGAGACAGGTCGGCCTCCTCGTCCTGCAGCGAGTGGTTGGGAGAGCTTTCGTTGGAGCGCACGCCGGAGTCGGACGAGTCCTTCTTGTCCAACATGGCGTCCGACAGGTAGTCCTTCCCCTTCAGCGCCAGCGAGCCGCCGGGTAGCTTGGGGTCGAGCGGCTTCTTTCCGTCTTTGGGCAGCAGAGGGTTGTCGGACTCCTCGGACTCCTCGTCGTCGCTGGTCAGCTTCTGGTAACGCAGGCCGCCGCTGGCTTTCAGCTTCAGGTCGCTAGCGCCTTGGAACAATCCGCCGCGCTCGGCGGACAGCTTACGGGTCAGCAGGGACCTGGACGAGCCGGTCTTCTCGTCCTCCTCGGTGATCGGATCGAGCGAATCTCCGCCGGAGTTGAAGTCAGTGGCGTCGGCCGCCAGCTTGGCCCCGCCTCTCTTGTTGAAGGACTTGCGTCCGTCTTGCTCTGCGCCGTCCTTATTCTTGTCCCCCGTTGATGATGTCATGAACTGCCCAGGCTGAGGCTGGACGGGCTTCTCGCCGATGCCGCTCATCTCCAGCTGGGCCATCTGGGCGATGTACTCCTGGTAGGCGTTGCGGTACTCGGCCTGCTGCTTGTCGGTAAGCTTGCCGATGTCATTCGACGACTCCTGCGAGTTCAAGCTGGTCATGCTGGCGGTCCGGTGAGCGCCCCCCTGAGGACGGATGGTGATAGGACGGTTAAACAGGAAGCTACCGATGTTACCCTCCAGGACGGTTCTAAGGCGTCCCCTACCGTCCACTGGACGTTTCCGTGCCGCGGCGCCTCATCCAGCCCCACGCCACTCAGCTCCTCAAAGCTCAGGTTGAAGCTGTACATCGGCGACCCGTCCGCATTGCTGGCTCCGGCGTGCGGCGGCGCCATGGCCCGCCTCCCCACCTCAGTGGGACCCCCCACCATGCTGCCTTGCTCACTGGCGGTTTCCTCGTGCAGCACCTGACTCTCAATGTGACGCATTTCCAGAATCTGCGGCAGAAGGAAGAAGAAAGGTTAAACCCGGCGCTGAACCGGCTTCTAAAACACCTGCTGGACGGCGGCGCGTCCTGACCGTGGCTCGGAACAGCTGCCAGTCGCCAAAGTTCATATTCATCTCCTTCTTCAGCTCGTCGATGTTGCACTGGGACAGAACTCTGCCGTTGATGTTGGCCTGAGGACAGAAGGTCAGAGCAGGAACGTTAATCTGCAGTCGGTTCTGCTGCAGCCGGACGAAGCCGCGCCACCGACCTTCTTGATGGTGGCGGTGTACTGAGCGATCATGCTCTGGTCGATGCCTTCGGTCTGCCGCACACGCTCACAGACGCCGTCCGTCGTCATGGAGCTGAGGAGGATGGCGGGAGAACCCGACACGACCGACGCCGATCCCTGCGGACCGACACAGACGGCCGTTAGAAAGCGGACCTCATGGCGGGACGACCAGAACGTTATGCCATCTAAACCAGTCACTAACGAAGCAGCTACACAACCGGGTCAGTAGGTTCAGGATTTCATTCCAACTCAAATCTGTGATCAGGATCAATTAGAGCCTCAAACCAAAGGAAACAGCATCATGCAGACAGTGGGTGGGTCTACAGAAGCAGTCACAGCAAGGGGCGGGGCCTAACGTCCCGCATTAGTACTATTAATAAAACACAATGTATTTCTCTTAAAAAAGGAGCACATTTAAAATAAATAAAGACATTCTAAATATAAAATAAATCCTATAAGACATAAAAATGTCGACACGTGAACAGTTCATTTAATTGATTATTGTTTTTATTTCGTCCTGAATATCTTTTCTTTTTTAATTTGGCTTCTAAAACAGAACAAATTAAAGCAGCTCTGTGTAATGATACGTTCGTAATGACCGTAATGTCCTGCAGCGCGTTTAGAGCAGCTGAAGCAACGCCTCATGGGCTTCAGAGCATCTGAGGCGTTTCAGAAGCAGCAGCTGCTTGAGTTGGAAAAATTTTATTTTAGCTGCTGGACGCGCCGCATCAACCAATTAGAGAAGCTGATCTGGAAGCTGGCAGGGAGTCAGACACAGCGCTGCTGATGCAGAGCGCTATGATCGCTCCTCTGAAACAGTTTATTAACGCCTAAATTAACTTAGATTATCCAAACCTGACGGCAAAACATGTTTGATTTTATTATCCTGGTGCCTGCAGTTTGGATTACGTACGTGGAAAACGCTAACATCTGCCGCGAAGAGGCGAGCGGGCCTGATGCAGCTGATGCCAGTTTTTCCCAGTTTTCAGGAGGACTTTCTCACTTAAAAATATATTAAAACTACTTTTTACTCACTGATCACAGTAAATATAGCCACCATTGCTACAGGCAAAGAAAGGATAGGGTAGCTACGCCCAACTAGCCTCGTGAGACCGTCCTGATCTCGCGAGCTTTCAAGGTTTCACTCGCTAATCAGTCTGGAGACTCTCCGTTGAAGAAAATTTGGAGCCGTTCACCAAACGAACGTCCAATCAGCGTTGGCTTTGAGGCGCAACGAGAAGCGCAACAGTTCAGTCTAAAGAACATGGCGGCTTCAGCCGATGAAACTAGCGTTAGCGTGGCTATCCAGCAAGCTTTATCGGAATTACAGAGTATTTCTTCACTGAAAGAAGAGCAAAACACTGCTCTGGAGGCTTTTCTCAGAGGAAAAGATGTTTTTGCTCTTTTCCCGACTGGTTTCGGCAAGAGTTTGATCTATCAATTGGCTCCTCTTCGTCGTCGCTCTGTTAGTACGTCATATGCTTCGTTGATCTGATTGGTTTATTTGGCCCGTCTATCACCAACATAGGCCAATCAGCTAACCAGTATTTTCGCCCCTTCCCAAAATTACTACAACGGAGCAAATCCATCTGGCGGAGTCAGGTCCCAACATGCATTAGACCCACTTTTCGACCGTGCAGCTGGAGCAGTAAAGATTCTTCAGCCACGCATCAGAACTAAACTTGTACAGGCATCGAAAATGAAGCAACACGCGTGTTTTTGCTGCTCCTGCTGGTGCAGCCTGAACGTAGCATAATGCTACGTTCAGGCTGCACGCAGCAGAGGCGGCAGAAGCAGCTAGTTTACGTGCAAAGTCAATAGTTAATGCGCATCCAGGCAAATTTCTTTGAATCTGGATGAACTGACTGCACAGATGAAGTTTTAAGGTGGACTTTCTCACTTAAAAACATTAAAACTACTTTTTAACCCACTAAGAAAGAAAGGATAGAGTAGCTCCGCCCATCGCGCATCAGACCCACTAGAGCAGCAAAGACGCTTCAGCGCCGCATCAGAACTAAACTTGCACAAGCATCAAAGATGAAGCAGCACGTTTTTTTTTTTTTGTTGCTTCTGCTGTTGGCGATGTGAACGTAGCCTAAGTTTTACTCACCAGGGGTACTGCCCCCTATGTTTTTGGAGAGTACTGCACCTACAGCCGGTATTAACGTCATTCTTCTCATATATTCTTTAATATATTTTACATTAAGCTGCTTCTTGGCTCAAAGTTAATAAATATTGCTTTAATAATTTAATCCTGATTTAAATGACGGCTGTTATCATTTGCATGTTGTCTATTGTGTGGAGTCTGCCCTGCACGGTTGTCGGTTCAAGCCCTGGTTCTGGCTTTCAGTGTTGTGTCCTTAGACAAGACACTTCACCTGCTTTCCCTACTGATAGAGGTCAGAGGGCGCGGTGGCGCCTGTGTACAGCTGACATCACCAAAGCTCTATATAACTACAGGCCAATTATTAATAATACTGAGGAAAATGAAGAAACAAATCTATGTTTATGTTCATTTTGTCCCTTTTCCTGCACCATACTTTTCCCCAAAGAGGTGAAAGCGGTTTTCCAGAGTGAGAGGATCAAGGCACAGGTGAAGGTGCAGGTTGTCGAGGCAAGGTGCATGCTGGGAGTGCTGGGGTGCCATCTCTGTATGTCCACAGGACCTTCTGTCAAAAAGTGTTTGAAAGTTTCAAATGAGTCTAATTTAAAGGATTGTTTGACGTTGAAGCTGCTGATTGGTCAGGAGGACGAGCTGCAGCTGATCGCTAACGGTGACCAGTTCTGTGGACATACAAGTAACGGGTGGGGGGGTCAGGGAAAGTTCAGTACCTGCTTCCTTTTAAAAGATGAACTCTTAGACTGCAGACAGAAAGAAGGACAGACAGACAGACAGACAGACAGGCGAGGGATGGAAACATCAGGACAGAACCGACAGGATAACAAACATCAGCAGCTCTGATCAAAACCCACAGCAGAGAGAAATGGAGGCGGAGCAGCAGAAGAAGAAGAAACTGAAGCTCTGATGCTGCAGATTCCGACTGAATCAGGAAACACAGAGAAGCGGCCATCTTTCTTCAAAACCTGCCTGAATCAACTAGCCGCACTTCTCCATCATGTTTAGCCCACAGCATGATGCTGCCCTACCATGCTGAACAGTTGGTGCTGTAACTTCAGTATTAGAGCCTTGTCAGATCATTTGTATCTCCTTAAATGTCTATTTGTTCTAGATCTAGAGGAAAGAACCAATAGCAGGTTCTAACACCACTGAGGAGCCATCAAGGTTAAAACCAGTATAACACCACTGTTATGGGTGCCAGTAAAGCCAGTTAAACTTCCTCATGTTCCATCAAAAGGCTTCCTGCAATGCTACACAGATTGGGCGCCATAAGGCATGGTAGTGGCAGCACCATGCTGAGGGGCTGAGTCACAGCTAATGATTCTGGTGGTCCATAGACTCAATGAGGTGATGCAACAGAACCAGAACCTGTCAAGCTTCTGGAGCCGACCTTAAAGGAAAAGTCCGATCGGCTTCAGAATTCAAACTTCTGAAAGTTCTTTAAATCTGAAATGATTCCATCCTGTTCAATAAATGATCAGTGTTTTTAATTCAGAGTAATTTTCATGTGAATGTGCTTTACTGGAGGCATCCATGTTTGTCAAAGAACACTACTGCCACCTACTGGTTAGTGACGTCACAGTGCGGTATCGGCTGTTGATCAAGTCCCAGTGCTGTATCTGGTGTTTGTCACAACGCGCTATTATCCAAGTCATCTTGAAAACATTCTTCTTCCAAATGTTGGCTACATATTACGGGTTTTTTCTCTGGCCAGAAGTTAGATGGCAAATCCTCCCTCTTCAAGTTGGCGATCCAACGACCAACCCGTCCGTGGAGGATCAGGAATCAGAAAGGTGGAATAACTCTTTTTTTCTCACTTTTACCCGATGTATTCCAGCATCCAGCTGCCATGCACGTGGGCATTGTCAGTTTCACTATAGCTCTGGTGAATTTCAATGGTGAAGTCCTCTGGAAATCTTCAATAATTGTTGTTGATTGCAGATGTGTCTAGTAGTTCCCATTGATTTAGCTTGGAAAGCAGGGAGAATGGCGCTAGGCTTACCGCACCGTGACGTCACTGCTGGAAGATGGCAGGAGGGAGGGGCTACTATATTTGGGCAAAAATGGCCGCTCCCATTCAGTGATCATGCAGAAAATTATTATTCTTATTTCTTTTAACTGATTAACGCTAAATTCATTAAATCACAGTCAATGTTTTAGTTTTAGGTATAATTAATGATCGATTGATTATTCCTTTCTGACCAGACTTTTCCTTTAAACCATCTGACCCAGTGCGTTTAGCTCAGGTTCTGTTCGGATGTTTGGGCCACATGCAGGTCAGAGGACATTTTAAACAATTAGATGTCTTATGAAACAATTAATGTACATAGAAATGATGAATCAAAAAATTTAATGTAATAAACTAAAACTAAACTAAAATAAATGTAAAATCAAAGATCAAAATATTAGATTTTTTTTAAATATCTATTCAAAAATAATATAATTTCTCCACTTAATAAACAAATATAATGCGATTTCTTTTTAAAGGGTCTCCAGTCTGTTCCATTGGTATTTTTAGGGTCAAAGGCTGAAACTTATGGAAAGCTGTTTCATTCATAATCAAATAAAAAGAAATGTTTTAATCAATTATTATTACATATGAATAAAGGCATCGTGTTTTGTTCAGAGCTTCAACTCAAATAGCAGAACTTTAACCTCCGTGACCTGGAATGACCTGGAAGCCGTAGGAAGACTGACTGGGTTCATGTTTGACCGCAGCTCTACAACCGCAACGGTCTGCTTGAAGTTTGGGGACAAAAAAATGGACGTAACAAAACTTTACAGAATGGTTTAAGGTTGATATGCTAACAGGGATTTGTGCAAGCTAAAGCGTAGCTGGATTTAGCATGACGGCTAACTGCTAAGCTAGTGACCAGAAGCAAGATGTGATCTGTTGGTGACTAAGTGCGTAAAAAGCAATAAATGAAATCAGTAAAATGAAAATGTGTCTATCTTAGCTTCGTGTAACATGGTAGCGGAAGCTAATTGGGACATGCTAACTAGAATCTCGTTGGAATCTTCAGTCCCTTCACAGACCTCTAAAGCAGAGCTGCTGTAGCTACCGGATCTGCTTCACGCCAGTGACGTTACGCTACGTGATTGGCTGAACTTTGCCACATGATGTAAAACGTTTCGGTTGCCCTGACAACGATAATAACATGCCGAGTCAGGAGCATCTGTAGCGTTAGCGTGTCTAATGACCGATTAAGTTCTACCTGATTGATAACAAAACTGAAAAAAATCTGTTCTGGTGAACAAAGTAACTGTTAGACCGTGATATAAAGGGGGAGAGCTGGGTAGCGCTGTGGCTAGCTGTGCTTAGTAGCAAACAGGTTAGCCTCTTTTAGCTCGCTCAGTTAGCCACATTAAGCTACACTACTTTTAAATGTATGTCAACAACAACCGTTCGTTTTCTACAAAGGGAATAAGTGTTTTATTTGTCTAAAATCTCTACGAAAGTCATTTTTTAAGATGCTCCATTTGTCCTTCCTGTCTTCAGATCTTAATAAAAAGAATAAAAATAAGCTGAGACTTTTTTGTCACCTTGTTAAATAGCAGAGCTCAGTCTGTCTGTAATTTCCTTCAAGACTGACAATTATTACTTTCTACTTTCGGCTACTTTAGATCGCCAATGAAATGTAAAATAAAAGCAAATATAGGTTATAATATGTTTAGACTCCAAAAAGAGATTTGATCCTTAAGAAACGGGTGCGATACATTTTGTCCGAGTGGGGTTGCCATATTTGACGTATCTACACCGCCTCCACTTCATTCAAAACACCATTATGAAATAAATATGGAAATCTCAAAATAAAAAAGTATAAACATAAATAAAATAAAAACAGTTTGATTGAAATAAATCCTAAAAGAAATCACATATGAAATAAGTAACACAAAAGATTTTAAATTAAATACTTACATCTTAATGAATAAGTATATGCTGAAATTAAAACTTTTTGAAATAGATAAACGTTAATATATTTTCTACATAAATAAAACGTAAATAAAGTAATTAATAAATGTCAAAATAAATACATGAAAAACAAAGATAAAAATAATAAAGTATTAATTTTATATGGATTTTTTAATGGAATATTTATTAAACAATGTTTTTATAAAAATATTTTTTTATTTATTTGACTTTAAAGAAAACTGTTCTCTGACCTGAGTGAAGGGGTGGCCCCCCCACCTTCTTCAAATCAGACAAAATTAGTGTCAAACGTTTGTGCCGCTTTCATTTTTTTACAGTTTAAAATTATATAATTAGAGGTTAGCAACTTATAATTTATATGAAATTCAGAGTTTCTGAATGAACAAATGTTCACTGACCTTTGATGACCTCTACAAACTATTAATATCATTTAAATGATAGCAGTAGAAAAAATTTATATATTTTAAAATATGCATTTTTAAATTTTTAATATTTTATATTTGAAATTAATTTTAAAATTTTATATTTCTGTATGGCAAAAATTTCCATTTGTAGTGCTATCATTTCAATGATATTAATATTTTGTAGAGGTCATCAAAGGTCAGTTAACATCTGTTTTAGCTGCACAAACGGAGCCGAGTTAACTGACCCCCATTTCGTCTAATTTGAAGAAGGTGGGGGGGCTGGTTGACCTTTGATGACCTCTAGAAATATTTCTTTATATCTTTAAAATCACAGCGGCACAAACAAATTTTTGTTGCACGAATGTTTTACACTAATTTTGTCTGATTTGAAGAAGGTGGGCGGGGCCAACTTCACTCAGGTGAAGCTCTGATCTACAGCCTCGGTTAGCGTTAGCGTTGCATTTGGTTTGTGTCATTTTATGTCAGAGTTAATCTCTGGTGACGCCTGACATCGCTATCGACTCTCCGGGTTCCTGCTGCTCGTACTTACGGGTCCAGCGGCGCCGGCGTCTCTGCTGAAGGAGGTTTTAGGAGGCGGCCGTAGATGAAGATGTGGAGGGAAGGAGGCCACGAACGGGCGTGGCAGATGGTAAAGATGGTGGGAGAAATATGGCTGAGGGATGGGGGGGGGGAGAAAATCAAAATAAAGTTCATGGAGGCGTTTGAACAGAAAATAAAAACTATGACCGGTGAATCTCTGCCGTGTCAGAGCCAAAAACGCAGCTGATTGGCTGTGAGAGTCGCCCTTGCAGGTGATTGGTCGAGGCAGCAGAGATTCGCCGTCAGACACAGGAATTAAAATCAACCAAAATGAGCAAAAAAAGATGATGAACGAAACCAAAGCAGGAGGTCACATGGCGTGATGACATCACCGAGGCGATGGTGGGCGGGGCCTGTCCACTCACCCGGTTGTAGAAGGGATGCTGCGGGCCAGCCATGCCGCTGTAGTAGCTGCTGTGAGGCTGCGGGGAGATGATGCCCCCTGCTGGCGGGTTGAAGGGCCCGTTGAAGGAGGCGGAGGGCGAGCAGGTGGACGACACCTGGCTGTAGACCGAGGTGGGGCGGGGCTGGGCCTCCTGCAGGGGGAGGGCCGGGTAGGTGACCCCGCCCATGTTCATCTGCTCCCGGGCTGCGCGGACATCTGGATCGGAACAAGAACATCTGGACTGAACCACAGCTGAAACATCTGTGGGAGCCAGAAAAGCTAGATCCGGATCCAAAAGCATCTGGATCTCAGAACCGTCTGGTTCAAATCGCTCAGGAAATAGGATTGTTTTTAAATATTAGAAACATCTAAAGGAAACATAGAAAAGAACCAGAGGAACATCTGGATCAAAGACTTCACAGAAGGACAACATCTGGATGGGAGGAGATAAACAGAAGCATCTGAGCAGGTTCTGGCAGCAGGTTCTGGCAGCCGGTCTGACCTGCGATGATCTCTCGGAGCTTCGGGTCCAGGTTGACGGTGCAGGGCAGGAAGGTCCGGATGTCTCTGGCTGTCAGGACCGGCGTCCGTGACGACAGGAAGACCTCGAAGCTGCGGATGTCTCCGTCGATCTCCAGCAGCGGCTCCACGTCCTTCGTGGTTGGGATGTTCTTGGACACTCTGAGGAAACAAAGCACAGCAGCTGCTGACCCGCTGGGTTTGGACCGGGCCGGAGGCAGCAGCCTAAGGGCCGGATGACCTCTGACCTCTCGTAGATGC
Organism: Cyprinodon tularosa; assembly: GCF_016077235.1. NCBI lineage: Eukaryota > Metazoa > Chordata > Actinopteri > Cyprinodontiformes > Cyprinodontidae > Cyprinodon > Cyprinodon tularosa. Next base: position 371,500 of record NW_024039537.1, read on the forward strand.
TCTTGAGCGTGGCCTGGTCGGGGACTCCATCTGTCTCCTCCAGGTACAGGATGAGCCAGGACGTCCTGTAGGGCCACTGCTCCGTCAGGTTGATCCAGGACGCCAGCCGGTCCCAGTTGAAGCTGATCTGATTGGCTCTCAGGAGGCGGCCTGGAGAGAGAGGCGGGATCGAACGTTAGTGGCGACACGCGGGAGCACCGGGCGAGAAGGACGCGGCTCACCTGTGACAGAGACGATGTTCAGCAGCCTCCTCATGGTCTGCGGGCTGATGTCGTTGAACCAGTCCTCCGTCACCATCAGCTTGGTCAGGTCGAAGGACATCTGACGGGTCACCGAGCGCTGCACCTGCCGCCGCCGGTACGTATCCTACGGCAACCAAAGACAAGTCATGTGACCGCAGAGGACCAGAGAACATCCTGCTAACGATCCGCTGTTCTGCCAGCATACCTACAGTCAATACGCATGCAGAAGATGTCAGATTTGCATTTATCCCTTTAGTTTTTACAGACTTTAAACTACCTTAACGGGCGTGTTTACCTTTAGTCATCTACATGGATAAACAGTTATAGACTCTGGGTATGCTGGTCTGACCAAGTATGATAGAACACCGGCCTGAACGGGTCGGACTCACCCGGCGGTTCAGCGCCGTCTTGCTGCCGAACTTGGTTAATTCTCCCAGGCTGTGCTGAGACAGCTTCCTGTCCAGCTCCTCATGCCAACCCACTGAAAACAAACACAGGTCTGCAAAGTTCAGCTTTAACCCTATAATGCCTAATGTATCATATTTGATACATACGGTTTCTGAAATGTTTTGCGTCTGACACCTTTTGCATAATTTAATGGTAAAAACTTTGCTCCAAATCCTATTGTTCACAATCAGATATACCTGATAACAGCCAGTAGAAGACTACACAAAAATAATCTTGACTTATAGTAATAAGTTATTAATAAAAAAAATGTATTTCTGTTTTTTCTTTTTACATATTTTGTTAAAAGACCAAATAAGAACCAAAAAAAAAAAGTTATTTTCTGTTTTGTTTTATTCTTGGATCGGGCTTTAAAGGGTTAAAGACGTGTTTTAACACCAAGTCAAGGTGGGAAGAAACCGCCAATCATTGTGGGTCGTGTTTTAAGCCCGTTTCTGAGGAAGAACAGACGAGAAACATCTTAAAGCTACAGTGTGTAATTTTCAGCGACATCTAACGTCCAGACTGCAGCAACATGAACATCTCCCCCCCACCGCTTCCCCCCCCCAACAGTACGGCGAGCGTTACGGGACAAAATGTCTTCCACGACGTCCGCATCACCTACCTTCTCAAGTGATGAGGTTTGTTTACATAGATAATTTTACAGATAGTATTTCATTAGTCTGTGTGTTCAGTACCGTCTCAGTTCATCTCTCTCAACTTGCCGTAGTTACTTTCGAGCGTAATGGGCGATCTCGCAATCGCTAGTTTGTTGGCTCTGCACTGCTGTAGCGCAAAGATGTCTGCCTCCATGGCTGCGAGACCCGCTCCTATGTAATTATAAATAACGAATTCTAAGGCAACGCAAATATTAAGGTTAAGAGGCTGAGCTCGTAGATGATGTATATCCCTGTAATAAGGCTCGGGCACATGACGTCACACGTTGCGCGGCAGCCATATTGATAGCTGGTCAGCCCATTGTTTACACTTTGACTTCGCGCCTGTAAGGACTAGCTTTCTTCTGCTAGTAGTTTGCTTAGTTTTTTGCCGTTTCATTTTACCTCTGCTGTCGTTATGGTCGCCCGTTGCTGTGTCGTAGGGTGTAGTAGCGCAAGCTGTGACTGGACGGGGAAAAAAATCCCAAATGGATTGTCTTTTTACCGTTTTCCAACCTGGAGGCGTCTCTATGGAAAACAAATGTCCTCCATAACAAAGAGTCGCCGGCTAGCATGGGTCGCTGCTGTAAGACGGCCAAATATAACTTTCAACTCAATCCCTGTGTCCATGAGAGTGTGTTCCCGGCATTTTCATTCTGGTAAGTTACAGAACATACTGTTTTTATTCATCTATCTCCGCCCCTGCGTGGTAGTACCATGCTAGGACAGTCATATATCATCAGAATGTAACTACATTATCCCTGGACACGTACAGTCAGCACAAGATTTGTTTAGATACATTTTTGATGTTTTACGTTAGTGCCAGCACCTAGTCTTATCACCACAACAAACACCACACCATGTTGAGACGGTAGCTTACCTTGGCTCTGATGACTGTGTTCTCATTCGGCTTGATAACTTCCATGTCATGAACTTTTCCATCTGTCAGCTGTTTGTAAGCCTCTAGCGACTTGTAGCAGCGAAATTCTTCATGTGTGTAGGCACTGACGCCACACACTAGATACGAAAATACGTCCTCCCTCGCAAACGGCGGTAGAAATTCTTCCCCAACGCACCACTCCTTGCTTTCTACTTCGTAGGGATCAAGTCCGTTTATGAAGCCCATCTTTTGCAGATAACGGTCCCTGGCTTCCCTCTGCAGTGTGTCTCGGTATATTCCGCATCCTTTCTTCGCTTTTAACATCGCTGTTTACTCGTCTTTGTGCTCTTTCTCTGTGCTGTTTTAGGTCTTTGTTTACCGTAGCAACTAGCTGCCAATATGGCGGCGTACCCAGAATGCAACGCGCTGTGCCCGAGCCTTATTATTACACACTGTAGCTTTAAACAACAACAAAAACATGTATACAGGGATTAAAGCAAAAAAAAAAAAAAAATCCTGAGCCTGGATTTTTCCAACACATGCAAGAAACTCCATACCCCATACCTGTCTATGTCTCTGAAAGGAGGGTCATTAAAGGGAAATGTTGGCCTGGCTGAACAGGCGAGGTCCTCTGTTCTCTATTGCTAAAATAATTTAAAATCCAGAATTTTTAATTATTTAATCTCTGAAGCCAAAATGGCTATCTACCTGACTCGAAGAGACAAACTGCAGGAAGGACCTCAGCTCGATGCGGTGGCTCTGTGGAAGTGTAAGCCAGGTTGAGGCTGGAGTTTTGCTTCTGGGGATTTGAAGGGATTTTTACAACTGTGGGGTTTTAATAGTGTATTGTGCACCATTTCTGACTCAGGAGAGCTGAAATATAACAAGCTGCTGATGACCTGAGTTTTTTTTAACTGTTCATTATTCAATCATTGTTAAATAAATGTTTTGTTAAAAATCAAAAAAAATTGTAGGTTTTTGAAAGCTAAAATCTGAGTCGTCCCCTTCCGTTTAAGGTTGGTTTTTCTTTCTTAACATAGATCTATGTAAAGAAAGGAAAACCAACCTTAAACAGAGGGGACAGTATGGGGCATTGCAGGCTAACAAAGAACCAAACGACCCCCATTCCAATGGGGGGGACCCATTCATCCGTTTCTATTTGCATGTTTTCTAAACTAAAACCAGGCTTTGTTGGGCTGCTGGATAAAACCTGGAACTAAACGATATTTCTGACATTTTAATTGAAAAATCTTCCTGGATGGAAGAGAAAACTTGGCAATAAAGTCCAGTGGATTGTTTTTGAACTTTTTTCGAATCTACAACTAGAGCATATTTTCATTACATTTATCAAATCTGGGTCCGGTTTTCAATGATGCATCAATAGGAGAAAAAAAAAAGCTGACTAAACCATGCACAACGGCGGCAGTATGATGATGTGGGCTTACAGAGTTACCCTAACCCAGTTTTTTAACCATTGAGATGTAGAACCCCGATCAATTTTTACAGAAAAGAAACATCATTAGAGTCAGATGCATCGGTCTATCGGATATTTTTAGCTGATATTTGTATTTTTCTGGTGTTGATACCTTCATGCGCTCAATGATTCACCAGTACAATCTGCAGCCGCAGGTTTTAAGAGCTTTCCTTCTGATTAACAGCTATTAAAAATACTTTTCCCATCTTTACTTCAATGTGAAACAAAATAAGCTGATAAAAAATCTCCAGAGAATGAATCTTTCGAACAGAACCATCAGTGGGTCGGTTCTAAAACGTTACAGAAAAACAGAGACGATCAGAAGCTTGTCAGCGTCGCTCACCTTCAGAGTTGGCGGCGTCCCCGTTGGCCGGCGCGGCGGCGCACATCTTCCTGGCGCTGGAGAGTCCTCGGCTGTTGAGGAAGACGGGCAGGTGGACGATGTTGCGCATGTAGTCGTGTCCGTTGATGTTGGAGTCTCTGAGGACGCTGTTCAGGTTCTGGTTGATGGCTTTGATGATGATGTGCGGGTCACTGGCGAAGATGGAGATGAACGGGCCTTTGGAGAACAAAACGCGGACCTGCGGAAGGTCAAACCCGGAGCATTAGAGCTGGAGAGTGTCCCGCAGGGCGCGGAATCCATTTATCTCCTCACCGTGTCGAGCATCTGTAGAACTTTATCCTGTTCACAGGAGTCCAGACCATCGATGACGACCACCAGCCTGGTCTGATGCTGGGTGAAGCTGTCAATGGTCTTCGCCATCCTCGCCATCAGCTCCACCTCCTGCTTCAACACCTGTGGGATGAAACCAGACGTGGAGAAATAAACCAACTTCAGCAGGAATCTAGACTTTTCAATTCTATTCAGTTTATTTCTATAGCTCCAATTCACATCATGTCATCTTTCCAGTTCACCAGATCATCCAGTCAGATTGATTCAAAGTTTTCTATCTAAGGAAAACCAGCTGATTGCATCGACTCATTGACTCTTCAGCAATCCCTCACACTAAGCATGCTTGTAGCGACAGTGGAGAGGAAAAACTCCCTTTGAACAGGAAGAAACCTCCAGAAGAACCAGGCTCAGTGTGAGCGGCCATCTGCTGAGGCCCACTGGGGTTCAAGCAGAGACTAGAGCAGGGGTCACCAATTAAAAATCACCGGGGTCCAAATAAAGAAAATAATCAACCAGTAAAGGTCCGGAGACATTTTTTATTATAATCTGTTACTTTAAACAGAATTTAACACAGAAATAAAATGCATGTGTTTATGCATCCATGTTAAAAATTGATTTTTTTTTTAAAGTAAATCCATTTTAAAATCTTAATTGTTTTTGAAGTAAAGAACAATCTTTCAATTTGGTATATGGACAATTTCCTGATTCCTATATTTTCTCAAACCCCTGAACTGATGGTTTGTTATTTTCTTTCTTTTTTCTGTCTTAATGTTGGCAGTGGGCTTTAGGCTGCCCTGCAATAGGGTTGTCACCATACTAAACTTTTCAACTCGATACCGATACTAAGGAAAATATTCGATACTCGATACCATTTTTGATACCACAAGGATAAAAACAAAGACTCCAAAAGTCTACAGAAATATTTTCATTAATAAATAAAATACAATACATAAACACAATAAAGGTTGTATGCTGTGCATAATATTAAGCAAGCTTGATAAAAAACTTATAAAATTAAAATTAAGTGTTCCTTCCTTGGCTATGCTTTGCACACATAACAATGACACTAGTCAAACCAGTTAAGAAACAAAAATAATTCTCAGCAGCTGCACCTGTTACAGAAAAAAGTCTGAAACTGAAAAGTGCGTAGAATTATTCAATCACACAGTGTTCTGAAAGTGCATTGTCCTCTATTCTGCACTTTAGATGAATGACTGCTTAGGTGCCACTGGTGACGGCACTGAGTATCGATACTTTTGAAAACGAGTATTGTATCCGGATACAACATTTCAGTATCGATACTTTTTTGAGTTTCAATACTTTTGACAACCCTACCCTGCAAGGCTTTAAACCTGGGTTTAACCAGAGACTAAGCCATTCTCAAGCACATATCAAGGAGCTCATTCTGAGCCTGGATCCAGATTTATTGTTGATTCTGTTCATGGTGGAGAATCCTGCTTCACAGCAGCAGGTTGAGCCAAACATCCTCTAAATGTGCAGGGTCATCTTTGAGCACGCCATTTCACTTTTCTTTCACCAGTTCACCGCAGTTCTTCCAGCAGTCCACACTTTCTCTGCTCTCTTTTTCTCATGGTCTTCTCCTTCTTTCCCATCGCCCGGCTTGCCACAGGTTTGCCTGCTGTGTCTAAGGCTACATTCACACTGCAGCCTAAAGTGACCCAATTCGGATTTTTTTGCCCATATGTGACCTGTATCTGATCATTTTATGACAGTCTGAACGACACAGATCGGATTTTTTCAAATGCGACCCAGGCCACTTGGATATGTGGTCCTGAATCCGATACGTATCTGATCTTTTCAAATGCGACCTGTGTCTGTACGGCCAGGTCGCATTCATCCGACCTACACGTCATTGATACTTGACAAATGTTACCAAATGTTGCTAATCTGCGTCCTACTAAGCGGAGGCGGGAAAAACTAACAACCATGGCGGAAGATAACACAGAGAGCAGTCAATGGAGAGAAAGTGAGGTTGCTGACTTAATTCATATTTGGAAAGATAGCTCGATTCAGACCAAACCGGAACCTGGCTCTCTTTCTTTTTGATCTTCTTAAAAAGATTTTGTTCGTAATGTGCCTGCTCCTGTTGGAGAAGAACTAAAAGTACGCAATATACGCTGCGGTATTACGACTCATGTTTACTTCCGCAAACACTGAGGACGCTTGCTACATGTGACGTCATCGCGTCCTCGAGTGCGCATGCGGGACACTTCGGTTGAACGCTTTCAGTTCACACAGTAGATCACATACAAGTCGCATATACTTGGAAGTATGAACGGACACGCAAAAAAATCAGATTTCACAAAAAAATCGGAATTGAGCATTAAGGCCTGCAGTGTGAACGTAGCCTAAAAGTAGCAGCAGCAGCAACCCAGACTGACAGCTCATTGGCTCAGTTGGAGCCGGACGCTCCGGAGGGTTTTACCGTATTGACAGGAGAAGAGGAGCAAGTGAAGTTAGATATTGTCGATGGAAAACATGCGGTAATTTGGTGGGTGGGTCTGGATCCGGACTGCGGTCCGCTAATCCGTGACCTCTGGACTAGAGGACAAATGTTTGGAAGAAACTTCCGGTTTTGTTTCTAACAACTTTTTCTGGGTTGGATTTAATGAGGATCGGAATTAGCTTTCATTAACGTGTTTCACTTGTTTTAGGTAGAATCTGATTTTAGCAAACTGAGGAAAAAAAGGCTGAACGATGAAAAGAAGATCTTAGTCTGTTGATTGAGTTTGCAGGTAGCAGAAGGCTCTTTTAAAAGCGGGTCTGACCTTCATGAAGCCCTCGCTCTTCAGCTTGTGCATCCTGTTGGCGGCGCTATGCAGCCTCTTCCTCTGCGAGTTCAGCACCGAGTCGGTGACCTGCCACCACGTCTTGCAGTTGAGCAGCACGGCCAGGCCCACCACGCTGCCGATGGCGATCAGCACGGCGTTCACCGTCTGGTTCTCGCCGTCCACCTTGAAGACGGCCAGCAGCGCCATGCCGGCGATCAGGCAGGCCAGGATGAGGACGAAGAGGACGAAGGACGGCACGCAGCACGTCTTCTTCCACTTCCTTTTACCTGCAGGACAGAAGAACTAAAGTTTCTCAGCTTTAGGATTAAATCTATAAATGATTTTATCAAAGCTGAAATAATATGTCAGTAAATCAGCAAAAATCTCTTCAACTGATGACAAAAACTCTCTACTGCCCCCAGCTGGATTGTTGAAGCATAACATGAACTTGAACACAGGCTGAAATACTGCAAATAAAAAAGGGAATTAATAATTCCTTAGACTAGAAAACAAAACAAAAAATCAATTCTAGTTTAATCTCTGTTTATTAAAATAACTATAGTATAATATCTCCTCATGTTTATTGACTAGAGGCTGATTTATTAGGTTCATCGTTCCTGTAAACGAGTTTTTAGGAGTTTTGAGAAAAAAATAAAACCCTACAAATGTTTCTTAGGCAACTAAACAGTTTTTTTTTAGCTCTACAGACGTGTTTAAATTCAAAAACAACTCTTGAAATTGAGGCAAACAAATATAAAAATGCTTTAGTGATTTACAATAAGGTTGTCTTTTAAATGGCTAATAAAGAGTTTATGATTTAAACACTTTATAACTCATTAAGTCTTTATCATTCATTCATTTAGGGCAAACTAATGACCGTTTTTTCTCCAAATATTGGACCTAATTGGGGGCTGCTCAGTGGGTAGCACTGCTGCCTTGCAGCAAGCAGGTTCTAGGTTTGAATCCCGGGTCTTCCCGGGAAGTCTGCATGTTCTCCCTGAGCATGCGTGGGTTCCCTCTGGGTACTCCGGCTTCCTCCCACAGTCCAAAAACATGAATGTTAGGCTAATTGGCTTCTCTAGATTGTCGTTCCTTCTGTCCTATTTTAGATTTCTGAATTATTTGCACATTTAAAGAAACTGAATTTACCAACTTAAGAACATTTTATTAAATTTGAGTTATTTATCATGTATTTATTTCAAAAGCTAATTTAATTAGCATCGGTAATTCTGCTTAGAAACAATGCTCCACTAAGTTTAAAAAAGGTACTTTTTTTTTTTAATCCCCATTGTATCAAGTATAGAGTAGAGTAATTTCCATGGTATTGAGTTTAGCGGTAAGTTATTGTGTATATATAACTTATATACCGTATATATATATATATATATATATATATATATATATATATATATATATATATATATATATATATATATATATATATATATATATATATATATATATAGTATATATAATAGTTTGGGATGTTTTTCCCCTTAAAAAGATAAAAAGAACAGTTCTTTCAGCCAGGGTCTAACTGGGCTCTGAGCTGCCATCCTCCTGTGTGCTGATTGGCCAGCTGATGTTTGTGTGATCATTTGATTGGTTTATTTGAAACTGTTTCGAATTAAAGAAAGAAGGAAAAGAAGAGAAAAAAGAAAAGAAAAAAAAACAAAGCAGAGCGGGACAGAAAGTGGTGAGAAAGGCCGTTTCTGTCCTAGGCTGCACTCTGGACTCAGTGGCTGAAAGGAGGGAGCTGTCCAAGCTTCCATCCATCATGGACGCCACCTTCCACCCTCTGCAGCCGACTGCAGAGGAGCTGAGCAGCTCCTTTAGTCAAAGACTTTTACAAAAATAAAAAAAAAGGAGCGCTCCCGCAGGTCATTCATCCCTGCTTCAACCAGACTCTTAAAAAAAAAAAGTTCTCATATGTGGACGTACTGTATATATTGTAGTAACCTGACTCCACCAGATGGATTTTCTCTGCATATCCATGTAGAAACCAATTGATAGATCAAACTCTTGCCGAAACCAGTCGGGAGAAGAGCAAAAACATCTTTTCCTCTGAGAAAAGCCTCCAGAGCAGTGTTTTGCTCTTCTTTCAGTGAAGAAATACTCTGTAATTCCGATAAAACTTGCTGGATAGCCACGCTAACGCTAGTTTCATCGGCTGAAGCCGCCATGTTCTTTAAACTGAACTGTTGCGCTTCTCGTTGCGTCACACCTCAACCCCGCCTCAAAGCCAACGCTGATTGGACGTTCGTTTGGTGAACGGCTCCAAATTTTCTTCAACGGAGAGTCTCCAGACTGATTAGCGAGTAAAACCTTGAAAGCTCGCGAGACACCTCCTTCTTCTTAGACTATTTGAGCTGATGTAACAAGGACATTTCTCCACTGTGAGATCAATAAAGTCAATCAATCACTAAATTTGGTGAATTTTAATGACCCTTAAGATAATATCCGAGGGGGCCGAGTATAGCACCCTGGGGAACACCGCGCTGATCTCTGGAGTAGATCTGTGACGTCCTGGGTGTCTCACCTTGCGTCTCCTCAGTCCTAAACACTCGGAACAGACGCGCTGCGAGGAAACCAAACTCTCTCTCGCAGGCGTCTGACAGCGTAGCGATCATCTCGGCCATCGACGTCTCTCCGCCGACGCTGGACAGACGGTTGTAGTCTGTGAATAGGAACCTGCGGGGGAGACATCCTCATCAGCTAACAGCAGCTTCCCCTTTATTTCCTCCAGGGTCTGATCAGCGCTACCTGACAGGTAGAGCTCTGGTGCTCTGCTCCGGCAGCTCCGGCGGATTCACGAACATCAGCCTTAGCAACAGCTCCAGGTACCCGATGTGACGGGCCAGACGGGTGCTGATCAGCCACGCCCATGTCCAGTTTTCACCCTCCCTACGGCCGCCAAAGTACACGACCACTGCAGAAAAGGAAAATCTGCTCACATCCCAGCGCTGAAGAACAGCCGGGCAGAGCAGCAGAGGTCAGGACTCACCAAAGAACAGGTAGAGCAGAGCCAGCAGGCTGAGGGAGACCGCCATGGCCAGCTTGGCGTCCACTGTGAAGCCGAGGACGACGGCGACGGAGCCGCAAAAGAGCAGAGAAAGGAAGACGACCAGCCAGGAGAACTGGAACAGCGGCTCGATCTGCTGCCCGGCGAACGTCTTCATCTCATCTGAGCAGAGGGAGGAAGAGGAGGAGAGCAGGGTGTTGAGTCCTGATGTGTGTGTGGTCAGTCAGAGGGGGGGCGGACTCACCCTCCAGCTTCTTGAGCAGGAAGGATTTCCCGCTGCCCCACTGGGCGTACAGACCCACGCAGATGGGCGGCTGCATGGTGGGTTCACTCAGGATGTCGGCCAGAGCCGAGCTGTACAGGTCGTAACCCAGCATGTCGCCGTCGGTCTCTGTGGGGGAGAGGTGACCTGTGGGGGAGGGGGGATGATGCGGTAAGCTCAACGTTTCCATAGTAACCTGCGCTGAAACCAAACAGGAACCTACGAGCCCCGAAGATCTGGGTGAGGATGCTCTTCTGGTGGCTGCAGTCAATGTTGTACGGCGTCTCTCCGGCCTTGTTGGGTCGGTACAGCAGGCGGCCATCTTTGGGGTTGCGGAGCAGCAGCTCGGCCAGGCGGCGGCTGCGGCCGCGGATGGCGATGTGGAGCGGGGTGTCTCCTTTCTGGACAAACAGGACAACACAAAGAGGGAAGTCATTCAGTGATCTTTAGAAACTTTCCTTTCTTAGCAAAAAGGAAATATGGAAATATTTTGTCTCCTATGGGACAATGGAGGCATTTTATGCCTTTAAAGGGTAAAAACTTCTGGTCAGAACTGTTCGGTTTTGCCCACCTTGTCCACAGCCGACACTTTGGCTCCTTTATCCAGCAGCAGCTCCACGATGTCGATGTTCCTCATCTTAGTGGCTTTGATCAGCGGCGTGTCTCCATCCTGACAGGAAGGAACAAACACTTTTTAATAAAGCTTCTAGTTAGAGTGGCTCAGGTTATCCTGAGCTATCTCTATAGTTCTGCTGCTATAGGCTTAGATTGCTGGAGGACATAGGGACCCCTTTTTCATCATTCTGCTTCATTCTATCTCTATTCTCCCACTCTGCAGAATCTGTTAGTTCAATCTCTAACGTTCTGCTCTCTCTGCTTTTTGCTGCTTGTATCAATCTGACTGGATGATCTGGTGAGTGTTTTATTGAAACAGGGATCAGAAACACTTCCCACCGGATCCGAATCCCTGGAATGGGACCAGAACCAGAACCCCGTACCCCGGATGGCTCACCTTGGTGCACGTCTCAGTGTCCGGGTTACACTGCAGGATGTCCCGGACCATGGTGGCGTTTCCTTTCTCCACCGCCCAGTACAGAGCCGTCTTATTGTCCTGTCGCCGTCGGTGATGGAAAAACACAAAATCAGACAAATCACTGATGTCCTTTTCTCTGAACACCAGGAAGAAATACCTGGAATCTAAACTTTAAATTCTCTCACCATCAATCAAATGTATAAATTTCAATTCCCAGTTTTTGTTCCAATATGGCTCTTTGAACAGTTTAGGCTGCCGACCGCTAATCTACATGGATCTGAAGGACTCATTCTGGGCTCTTTAACCCAATAATGCCAAATGTATCATATTTGATACATACGGTTTCTGAAATGTTTTGCGTCTGACACCTTTTGCATAACTTAATGGTAAAAACTTTGCTCAAAATCCTATTGTACACAATCAGATATACCTGATAACAACCAGTAGAAGACTACACAAAAAATAATCTTGACTTATCGCATAGTAATAAATTATTAATATAAAAAATGTATTTCATTTTTTTCTTTTTACATATTTTGTTAAAAGGGCAAATAAGGACTTCAAACCAAAAAAAAGTATTTTTCTGTTTTGTTATATTCTTGGATCGGGCTTTAAAGGGTTAAACTGATCCAGCGATTTTAGTTTCACAAAGAGGTGAAGGATGTGAAGTGGAAGAGGAATCAGACTCTGATTAGGAGGAATCTGAGGCTATAAAAAGCCTTTCATCTGTCTGTTACACTAAAATAAGCCAAATACTGTGGTTGCCAAGCAACAAACCGTGGGGTTTGCCATTGATGATGACGGCTGCTGATCTCACCTGTCCTCTGATGTCGATGTCGGCGTATTTATGCAGCAGCGCTCTGACGATCTCCACGTGGCCGCCCCTCACCGCTCCGATCAGAACCGTGTCCCCGCTCTGAAACACACAGGCTGTCGTTAGCAGCGGCCAGGCCGCCGATGAGGACGCCCCCCCCCCCCTGGCTCTGAAACACGGCGTCTCACCCGGTCGGGGATGTTGACGTACGTCCCGGCGTCCAGCAGGTCCTGGACGATCTCGGTGTAGCCTTCTTTGGCGGCGATCATCAGCGCCGTGTTCCCGTCCTTGTCCGTCATGTTGACGTTGGGGTTCCTCTTCAGGAGCTCCTTCACCACCTCCGTGTAGCCGCCCTTCACGGCCACGATCAGGGCCGTCATGGAGTTCTGAGGAGGACAGCTCGCTGTTTTTACTCAACTGGAACCAGTCACGTCTACTGGGAGGATGTCTGGTTTACACCGAATCATTACCAAACCTCTAAAGTGACATTGATCCTGTTATAGTCGTCTAAAACAAACTAATGCTCGTTTTATAAAGGAATAAGTCAGGAGAAGGTGGACTGCACTGCAAAAACAATCTAGAAATAGGTAAAAAAATGTCTTAAATTAAGTGTATTTACTGTTAATTTAAGTAGGAATGAGTATTTTAACTCTAACACTGGAAAAATGATCTAGAAATAAGTAAAACTTTCTTAAATTAAGGGTATTTACCCTTAATTTGAGTAGGTAAATGAGATAGTATGCCAATGCACTGCAAAAAATGGAAATCTAAGTAAGTAATTTTTTCTTAAAGTAAGTGCATTTTTTCTCCAATTGTGGACAAAAGTGAGAGACTTTGCCAATGGAACAAGACAACTTACATTTAAAATAAGAAAAAACAATTGCATTATCTTATTTCATGTTCATATTATCTAATTATCTAATTTTAAGAGTAAAGATACTAATTTTATTGGCAAATCCCCATATTTACCTACTCAAATTAAGTGTAAATACACTTAATTTAAGAAATTTTTACTTATATCTAGATCGTTTTTGCAGTGTGGAATTAGTATTTTTACTCTTAGAATAAGACAATTAGATGATATGCACTTGAAATATACGGAAGAGGATTAGGGCCAGTGGAAAAAAAAAAAAGTTAACTGATTTTTAAATTTTATTTCAGTTTAGTATGGGAAAAAAGTCAGAATTCTGTTTTTTTTTTTCCCATACTAAACTGAAATAAAATTTAAAAATCAGTTAACTTTTTTTTTTCCCCACTGGCCCTAATCCTCTTCCGTAGAAATAAGAGAATGCAATAGTGTTTTCTTATTTTTAGAGTAAATTGACTCGTTCCATTGGCAAAATGTCTCTTTTACCTCCTCAATCCAAGATCAAATGCACTTATTTTAAGAAAAACTGACTTATCTAGATTTCGATTTTTTCCAGTGTAACCCATTAAGCCCCGTAAATGGCCCAACTGATACCTCCTCATTTTTATCTATGTATAGAAATGGCCAAAACACAGTCACATGGTGTTTCATCCTTTCAAATTTGGCTTTAAAATTTCTAAAACATGTTTCAAAATTATTTTTTTTTACAAATACTTTTTGTTTTGTAGCTGTGTAAACAAATAAAATGAGATTTAAAATTCCACCTAACGGTTGTGACTCTGCAGGAGTAATGCAACTGCAGGTATTCATTTTTAGCCCCGCCCCCTAATGGCTGCCATCATTGAAACTAGAGGCTCAGACCTTTCCAAGGAGGGATCAAGGGTAATTGTGCGACCTTTTCAGGTCGTTTGGCTTATTTTGTTAGCCTGCTAGGTCTCTGAAAGGGGGAAGGAAGCCTAACGACCCCAAGTCCAAAGACTTGGACCCGTTTGTCTGTTTCAATTTCCATGTCAAATCTGATGAAGTGAAACCAAAACATGCCAAAACAAGGCTTTGTTTTTGGTCCACTCTATAAAGCTTTGAACTCAACGCTATTTCTGACATTTTGAATTGAAAAAGCTAATGGATGGAAATAGAAACGTCTTAAAACTTGGAAACAACTTGTTTTTGACATTTTTTGGAATGACTATAACCTGAATGACTGAGAATCTTCACCAGCAAATCATTCAAAAGTCACCTTTGATTAATCCAAGGGCTCTATGAGAAGGTTAGATGTAGAGGAATTAGATTATACTGTCGACGTCTAAAAAAACAGGTGGAAAAACGGTTAAAAAAAAAGTTAATGGAATGGACGCACTGAAACCTGGCTGCGGCTACTTCCTGTTGTGCATAAATTTGTCTCGTCAGCTTTTATTTTCATACCCAGACGGTTTACGTCCCCATGACCAGAATTTCATTGGCTGTTAAATGGTTTTAATTGGTTAAATCTGGATGGAGGTTTCTGGAACATCGGGGTGAGGGACCTCCGTCAGGATAAAGACCTTCACCTTCATCCTGATGGGTTTATTTTACTACATTTATACCAAACTAACATGTTTAGGTTTCAGTTCATCAGATTTTTCATCTCAGCTTCACCTGAAATGTGGGAGGGACTTAAGTGACGTATCGCCACGGTAACAACGCCCCCATGTTCCCTTACCGCGCCCTCCTGGTCGACGTCGGCTCCTTTCTCCAGCAGATGCATCACGCAGTCGTAGTGCCCCTTCCTGGAGGCCCAGATCAGGGAGGTGGTTCCGTACTGCCAGACAAACACAGACAGACAGACGTTTGGTGCGAAGCGCCGACGGCGGCGCGTCTCTGAACGTCAGACGGAGCTGCTCTCTGTCACCTTATCTGAACAGTTGACTTTGGCTCCGTGCTGCAGCAGCAGCCTGACGATCTCGCCGTGTCCCCGTCCTGCGGCCCAGATGATGGGATACACGCTGTACTGCTCAGAGAGGAGGGAGGGAGGGTGTCAGAGCACGCCCTGCAGCGTGACTACAGACAGCCAGGGTGTGTGGGGGGGGGGGGCCTACCTGTCCCGTGGTGTTGGGGTTGGCTCCGTGCTCCAGCAGCAGCTGGGTCACCTCCACTCGCCCTTTATAAGCCGCCCACATCAGCGCCGTCCAGCCGCCCTGAACCACAGAACGCGTCACCTTACACCAACATCCACCATAACATCAGTTCCAACTACGTTTCCCATGAGCCTCTGCTCCCACCATGTCTCTGTGCTCGATGTAGGCGCTGTTCTCCAGCAGCTCCCTCACCACCTCCAGGTGACCCTCTTTGGCTGCAGAGATCAGAGCCGACCAGCAGTCCTGAAAGCACGCACAGGGAGCGCTGTTACCACGGAAACGGCCGATCAACTGGCCCGTGTCCTAGCAACCACGGGGAAATGCATAGAAAAACAAGTGATGGGGGTATTGCTCACCACGTCGTCCAGGTTGACGTTGGCTCCCCTCCTGATGAGCTCCTGGACGATCTCCAGGCTGCCCTGCTCCGCCGCCAGCATCAGCGGCGTCTGTCCGTTCTGCACGCAGCAAACATGGTGAACACACCCAAACCACTGCTCTCTTTTCAGTCACTGGATTGCTGATTGATCAAAACAAAGTGAGGCCACCGTCCGCCATGTTGGTACTCCCCACTCCCACAGAGACATGCAATGAAAATGCCTCCATGTGAAGCATTTGGCTGCAAAAACAATCAGTTTTCTGGCTGCAGGAAGACGTTCCACACGTAATTTCCGAAAATGTGTACAAAAACAAAACAAAAATGATGCCGGCAACGCTTCTGGGTCATTTTTTAAGCGAATGTCGGTGATTTAAAAGTAATTTTGAGTGATAAATAATCTTTTTTTGCGATCATTGCACTTACCCGCCGGGCAAATGCAATGAAATTTCTACTCTCCCGACAATAAAAACTACTTGCCCCGAGCGATCGGGCGATGGTTAACATCGAGCCCTGCCACATGAATTTTATTGTGATGGTTTTGAACAATTTGTTATATTACATGATGACTATAGAGTTCATAATGACTATGCAATGTGATGTGACTATTTTTTTATTCTAAGTTAAAATAAGCTAGTGATGCTATGAAACATCCAGTGTGTCAAAGTGATGAATTTACAGCGTTCGTACACCCTTTCCAAAGTTTTTTTGGAACGTTGGCGAGGCGGTAGCGTGAGTTTGGCGCCAAGATAGTGCTGCGGGAAACACTGCAATACTAACATTACATTATCGCACCGTACTCTCAGTCACTCAGTAACTTAGCCTGTGAATTCCTAGCTAGCAGTTACTAGTAGGGATGGGGATCGTTAATATTTATTGATATCGATACCTTTATCGATACTCCTTATCGATCCGAGTCTTTATTGATACCACTATCGATACTTTTCTGTTATTTGGTGGAAAGACGATGCGACAATATGTTTTTCGCAGAACTGCTTTTATTGCTTAACAAGTGAGCATAACAAAAACGTTTCTAGCCTTCAATAAACATGGCTAATGTAATAGGCCACTTCGAAGTGACATAAAACTAACTAGAATATATTTTCACAATTGTTGGTTAATGTATTGTCTACTGTCACTTTTCATCATGTTTTTAGTGATTAGGAAAATATTTAACAAATAAATAATTGTATTTTAAATTAAATGTAATTTTTAATAAATGTTGGCATCAGTAGTTTAATTATATATTCTAAAATAATTAGAGCAATATACAACTGTATTACTCATGTTTCTTGCCAAAAACTCAATTTCCCGTTTTCTTTACGTTACACTTGAACGCATCGTGATAACCTAATTGTCGTTTTACTGAGCCAATCTGAACACATCATCACGCAGCACGTCTGAAACTATTTACTTTTCAAGCTAACTAGCTTGTATGCTTCCGATTACAACACGGATTTCACAATTACTATTTTTAACTGACCGGACAAGCTACAAAGTCTGTGTGCGCGCTTAGCAGTGGTACTCTGAGTGGACGATGAAGACGGGCCCAACTGTGGTGCGGCGGCAGCCGCAGGAGGAGGAGGAGTCTGTTCCGTTCAGCCATCCTCAAGTCGCGAGCGAAGTTAACTGCCAGACTTCACTTGTTTTACTTTTAATTTCTGTTTGCTTACAATTTCATTCCAAAACATTGGTGGACACGCTGCAGTGATTGGATTGATTAGATTTAAATGCTGTGATGCGACTCGAGGGAGTTACAGGACCTCCGGAAGAAAAAGAAAAAAAACGACCAGACTCGATAGTGGTATCATTAAGCCCAAATGTTATTGATTTTCGGGTTTTGAAAAAGGTGGAACCGGGTCCTTGATAGAATCGGGTTTCGATCCCCATCCCTAGTTACTAGCGTAAACAAATAGGCGCTAACATTAAGTGTACTAGGCTACTTCAGTTGGCTTACTTAAAAAGTCTATGACTGACCCTTCATGCGACTCGACAGCGCAGACTCGCCCGTTGCTAAAAGCTGCACATCTTTTTTTGCAGACTTTACAAGAGGCAACTCGTGGGGTTTGTCCCCGTTTAATCCATAATTTGTATTTTTCATCTTCCAGCCAACGTTCATTGAAACGAAAACGTTCACACGTAGAAATAGACTGGCACATCGCAGTCACACATAAGCGAGCAGGTTTCATTTTCGGGCTCTCCAACATTTTATTTCTCCATTTAATAAACACACAATTAGGTTAGATAGGGATTTGTTGCGAAAGAAATAGTTACAATTTCAAGCATTTTAAAGCATTTCATCCAAAATATAAGCAATTTTCAAACCTTGAAAACACGACGTCAAAATTCAAGCATTTTCAAGGATTTCCAGATTACGAACCCTGCATTCATCTTTATTTTAAAAGTCTGAAGTCCCCCTGAAAATGAGAACATCATCGTGGTTCCATGCTGTGGCGCAGGTATTGTTTACATTGCGACCGGTCTAACTAGGGAGTGCCAATATGGCGGCCGGTGGCTTCATTTCAACCATGCTCTACCAACAATCAGCATCCAGGGAATAAATCTGAGACGATAAACTAAACAAACCAAGAAACAATGAAAACTAAATACAGACCTAATTCACTTTGTTAGTAAATCACATTAAAATGAAGAGAAATATATGATTTAATTCAATTAATAGCAAATGGAATCAAAAACAAATGCTATAATACCTAAAACAATGAAATAAATATTTTGGATTGTTAAATCCATAATAATTAATCATTTATTGTTTAGTTTTCAGCACAGAATGAGACTTATTTATTGTTTTAACCTCTTTGTTTTTATGGTTTTGACTTTTTATAAGTTTTAATCATTCCTTTTTTTAAGTGAAACACTTTGTGCTTTAAAAGGAATAAAGTAGAAGAGTTTAAATTTAGATGTAAAAATATGTAAGAGTTGAAAAAAGGTGAGGGAAGCTGAGCGCTACGTACGTCGCTGCGGCCGTCCACCTCCTTGAAGCGGTCCAGGTGAGCTTTGAGGGCGCCCAGGTTCTCCTCCTCTACGTAGCTGAACAGGTTCTGGATGGCCAGAGTGGTCATCTTGATGGACGTGGTGGTGTCCATGTCTGCGGCTCGTCTGTCCCTGACCTTCTTCCTGTAGGAGACGGAGGAAAGAAGCGTTCCTGTCAGATTTAAGCTGAAAAATAACAGATGATCGACTTTAAAGGCTTTAGAAATGTCCTCAGAAGATGCTTTATGGAAAAGATGATAAACAAACGTCCCGGTGGGCGGAGCCTGTTCAGATGAAGCTTCGGCAGCTGAGAAGACGTCGGCTGACCTCAGACCAGCCGGCAGCTTCTGCTCGCCTCCTGATAAACACCTCAGCTGGCTGATAGCGGGGCGACGGCAGGATCTCATTTCCAATCAAAGACGGACATTAAAATGGACGGCTGTCACCATGGCGACAGCCTACACATCTCGCATACAAAGAGAAGCTGTTTGTCACGTCTGTTCCTGGTTTCCTCATATCTGAGTCTGGTCCAGATCAGAACGGTGGAGGATGTCTGAGAAATATCAGCTGCTGGTTTTTAAAGCCATTTTAATCCAAACGAAATTAATAATAATAATTATTATTATAATCTGATTATGGAAAAGCTTGTAAAGATCAAATAGTTCTGATCGGGGTCTCCATGTGCATCCGCCATCAACATACTGCGCCTTAAGTGGCTAATTGTTCTTAACGGCCAATCACAGACAACCTGGACTCAGCAGGTAGATTATTTTTATTTTATTTATTTCGAACAGACAGTAAAAACAATCAAGAAAGAAAAAACATTTGAATGAAACAAACTTAAGAATGAAAATATAAAACAAATTATTTTGCCCATGTGACATATTTTATATTTTCTGTTCGAAAAGGAGCAGGTAGAAGATACATTTTATAATGTCCCGCCCCTTTCCTACTTGTCAATTTATCCTCAATTAACTGTCAAAACATAAAAAAAAAACACTTGTTTCCATTCCACATGATGTTTAGCCATGTACAATTATTTTAAGTACTATTTATGTCATCAATTACATTATAGACTATTAAACGGTCATCTTATATAGCGTATTTTGAAATGAGCTCGGTTTTAATCAGTTTTTTTAATTGGTTTGCATTTATAATTTTTTTAAACTCGTCATTCAATCCATTCCAGACATTTATCTCCACACACAGATAAACAAAAACTCTTCCTGGTTGTTCTAAAGTGTTGTTTTTTTTAAAGTATCCTTCACCTCTTAGATCATAACCCCCCCCTCACCAAACATTTCCCGTATATTGTGTGAAAGTTTTTGATTTCGTACCTTAAACATGAATTGTAAAGTTCTAAATATTACCAGGTCGCAGAATTTCAGTATATTTGATTTGATAAATAACTGGTTTGTGTGTTCCCAGTATCCCACTTTATGTAGTATTCGGATTGATTTCTTTTGTAAAACGTATAATGGCTGTAAATTTGTTTTGTATATATTCCCCCAAACTTCAACACAATATGATGAGATCGCAGATGATTGTGATGTAGAAATAAAAAGTAGAGCTGCAGCAGTCAGTTATTTTCTCAATCTATTTTCTTTTTGGAGTAACTGATTCATCAAAAAGATTCAATAAATTAACGTTTCTAACTAAAAAATCATTCTAAAATACAAAAAACATGTAAATATACATGTAATGATATAATTATATACATATAATACAAAGATTTTTGATCTTGAATGGAAAATGTTTATATTTTGTAAAGTTTTGTCTGAATTTCTGCAGGAAGTAGGTTATTTTTTTCAGTAAATTATGGAGACTGAACCGTTACAATAGGCAACCATTTGATTCAATTAATAAATTAGTTTAAATTTATTGTAATAATTGATAAGGATTAATTGTTTCAGCCCCAAATAAATGTCAAAGACTCATATACACTGCAAAAAATGTAAATCTAAGTCATTTTTTCCTAAAATAAGTGCATTTTCTCTTGAACTGAGGTGGTAATTGAGACACTTTGCCAACAGAACAAGACAATTAACATTTATAATAAGTAAAAAATATTGCATTGTCTTATTTCAAGTGCATTTTATCTAATTATCTTATTTTAAGAGTAAAAATACTCATTCAATTGGCAAATAATCTTATTTACCTGCTCAAATTAAGGGTAAATACACTTAATTTAAGACATTATTACTTGTTTCTGGATGGTTTTTGCAGTGTAGCTGCTGAACAGACTGCATTAAATCTGAAGCTAACATGTGACTCCCAGGCGGCGTTAGGGTGGAGCCGTTACCCCGGCTGTTCAAACAGGGAAAATGGGCGTGCAGCCTAAACCTGCACCATCAGGATTCCCAGTAAAACCCTTAAATGCAGCAATTTGGAGGCTTCTTCTCTGCCCCGACCCGTCTTTCTGCAGATATTCAGAGAAATGCTGTAATTTGAACGTCGGGCCTTTAATGATGCCAAACAAGCAGCTGCTCCTCTGTTGGCCTCATTCTCAGACTGAAAAGCTTTTTATCTCCAACTGGGTTTTCTCTAACCGACCAATGAGGCAGAAGCTGAGCAGGAGCATCAGAACCGGCCCAGTTCTGCACCTTTCCCTGCAAGCCATAAACACTACCAATATTTTAATATTTCTTATATTTCATTTCTTTAATAGTCAGCCATCAAACTGTAATCTTGACTTAACATCCGTTGTGATAAATCCTAACATTTAGAGGGATTTCAATAATACATTTGATGTTTATAAATCCTAATTTCCACTCTTTTTTTACTTCTTTAATATATGTCTATGGTGTTAAATTGCTGCCAAAAATCAGACGAGCGTATTAAGCAATCCCAATAGTGCAATCGTTAATAACAACCTCGCATTCAATAACGTAAAGAGCGCATAGCAGAGATCGCGGGCGTGTATTGTTAATCAAGCACTCTTGAACGCAGCACGGCGTGCAGAAAAACACGCCCCCTCTCCCCCTCTTGTAGTAAAATGTCAGTCAGGGGAAGTTTCTATTCCGCTGGATCTGATTGGCCGGATTTTCAGCTCCAATCTGGTGGAAGCTAGCAGATAGCTTGGTGTTTATGAATTATTTTTTTATATTAAGTTGATGATATTACTACATATTTTAAGATTGTGAAGCCATGACCAACTGCCTCGTACCAAAATAAGCAAATTAAGTTTGCAAAATAAGTTTGTTATTTGAAGCAGTCGAATAAAGTTAATTAATCGTGATAAGCAGCTAGTTGTAGTGTAACTATACATGCCCACGATCACTGCTATGCGCTCTGTTACTATCCAATCCGTCCTGTGTATGCGCCAACACATATACATCCAGGTGTCCAAAAATAATGTAATTATTGTACTAAAATTACTTTTTTCTATCCCTAACTCTCTAAAGAATGCTAACACACATCTTTAAAAATTGTTTTATGACTTTTGTGAAACAATTTTGATGCTTTTTCTTCATTAAACTGCTTCTTTGACGTCATCATGCTACATGCTCAGAGCAGTCCGGCAAAATACGATTAAACCGCGTTTATCTGGATTTTAGTTGTTTCTTTCTTTGGGTAACAAGCTGTATACCATAATGTTAAGACGAAATAAAACTTAAAAAGACTAGATCTATGTTGCGTAGAATCCCATTTCCGATGAGTGATAAAACAGAAAGGATTTTACGGGATTTATTTTCTCAGGAAATACATTATTAACCTTTAACACATATTTCAGTACGCTTCCTATTTTGGGGGAAAACGTTATTTAGGTCTGTTTTAACAAAATAAAATTTGAGGGCGACCCGAAAGTATATCTGGATGATGGCGCATGTGCAGAAAGGATCGGGTAGTGACACGCTCTTTCGGTTATTAAATGGGCAATATTTTTATTGTTTAATACGCTCGTCTGATTTTTGGCAGCAATTTAACGCCGTATCTGTCCTGCTTTCTTTGTTCTGAGCAGGTGCACCAATGGACTATTGGATCATTTATAAAAAATAAATAAATATCTGTCCTAAAAATACATCATCTTACCAAACTGTACTGATTGGTTTTATCCTATATTTTTATTTTATTTTATTTACTTTTATGTTTTTGTGCAAAAAAAAATTAAAAACAATAATAAGCTTGTTAAACAGATTTCAGAGCTTCTATGATATAACAATAAAGCAAGTCGTTGCTTTTATCGGTAATAATATTAATCCTAATAATGATAATTGCCTTGTTCAGTGGCAGAATGAAGCCACGCCCCGTCCTTTGATGTCAGCCGCGGTGGTTTATAACAGCGTTATATGGCTGCTTTAACCTCAACAACCTTCATGCTATCGGACACGGTCACTGATTTACCGCAGGAAGACGAAATGAGCTTAAATGACACAATTCAGTCCAAAAATGAATAAATTCTGCGGTGAAAAATACCTTCACACACCCAGAGCGGGGATCTGATTCATTCCTCAACGACAAGTGTCAATCAATTATTAATCGATGGCAGAAAAAAAGGATGCTGACGGTGAGAAGAAGAGGGAGGAAGAGATTTACCTTCAGGAAAAGAACTAGTTTCACTAGAAGTTGTCCGCTTCGGGTTTTTAGATCTGTTTCCTCGGCCTGTTTGCGGATGACAGCCTGCCGTTATTCTCCATCCCCGACAACAGCAGCCATCTTGATGAGAATAGCGAGCGAAACAACAGCAGGATCCAATCACAGAGCGTCACCTGCGAAAAGCAGCACGGCACTTCCGCTTTGTCCTGTCAAAATAAAAGCACCAGGAAACGCTGCTTCCTGTTCAGTAAAAACAGACTTTAGCATCTTTTCTGCGACAGCTTGATCATTCTTATTGATTTATTTATGTCATAAATTCAACCTATAATTAAATTGATTACAATAAAACTGCATAAACTTAAAAAAATAAATATTTTCAGTGGTTCTAATTTATTAAGTGCTACTTCACATTAACAGTGTGTGTAAAATGTAATTTTTAACTTTTAACTATTATGTTATACTTATAAATTTCTCTAAGGTCCACATTTGTGTGACCATTTTTTCTATAATCTTTTTGCTACTGTAAACACCAGAATGTCCCCATTGTGGGACAATGAAGGGATTTTCTATTCTATTTTATTCTATTCTAAGATAAAGAAAAACACGTTTCTTTTTCAACTTTTAGAAGTTTGTCATTTTCCTTTTTATTTTGCTTTATGTACACAATCTAATATAGGGAGATTATGATAGACAGAGATTGTTTCTTTATCATAAAGGTCGAAGAGCAAACTTTAACAGTGGTACTTTGAACCTTTTAGACAACAACACAACTCTACAGAAAGTGAAAGGCTGAAACTTCCAGGTGTTGAAAGCTGCCAGAGATATTTGCCAAAATACCCTCAGATGCATCTGAAGGTGGCGCAAGTATCCCAAAGAATTTTTAAGACCCTTTTAAAGTCTTGTCTTGTATTATTCATCTTTCTAAATAAAGATATTTCAAGCTTTGTGTTGGTCCATCCCATAAAATACAAATAAAGTGATATATAATGAAGATAGGTTTTAAATTTAAGGTGTTAATACTAGAGTTTGCCACTGCATAATGTTTTAAAGCTTTCCATACACATGAGCCTGTGAGTTATGCAAAAATGATTAGATGTGCAGTAAATCTACTTATCTTTATTAGTTTAGAGAATAGGCAGGAACTCGTTCAGTTTAGTTTGAAGTTCTTATCAATTAAATTCTATTCAGTTTATTTCTATAGCACCAATTCACATCATGTCATCTCAGGGCACTTTCCAGTTCACCAGATCATTCAGTCAGATTGATTCAAAGTTTTCTATCTAAGGAAAACCAGCTGATTGCATCGACTCATTGACTCTTCAGCAATCCCTTACAGTTAGCACGCTTGAAGCGACAGTGGAGAGGAAAAACTCCCTTTTAACAGGAAGAAACCTCCAGCAGAACCAGGCTCAGTGTGAGCGGCCTCAGCATCTTTATTTGGCCGTGCATCAGACAATTTGAATGTCTCGATGCGTCTGTTGTTATGGACCCGTTACCTTGGCTGAGTGAAGAGAGTAATGCAGTTGAAACCAAACAAAATCATCCATCCGTGTGAAACTTAAAACCCTGAAAACATCCCAAGACTTTAAGGCAGGTGTGTTATTATGGCTGTGTTCATAACAACGTTCTGGAACTTTACATTTTCTAATTTACAAACCTTTAAGGATTTTAAGGATCTGTGGGAACCTTGTAGAATATCCTGACTTTGTTTCTCTGAAGTATTTATCCTTACATTATTAATACTGTTCATCTTCTGTCCGTCCATCCATTCATCTATCCATCACCCATTCAACTGTCCGCTAATTACCCATCCATCATAGATCTGTCCATCCATTCATCCATGTTTTCAGGATAGTCATTAAGAGCTGTTTTTGCATAAACCTTCATGTTAAGGTGCTGTTGGTGATGATAATGATTGGAAACTTGGACACATTTACTGTAAAAAAAAAAAAAAAATCCAATATTTATTCACATAAATTACAAAACAAACATGTCGGAACTACAAGGACAAGAATGGAGGCTGGTTTTGTAAATCACTGTATCACATAAACATGTTTATTAGCAATCACTTCTTTTTAACCAGGAGTCATAAAAGGAACCTAAACCAAGGAAAACAAATATGGAAGGAACAAAACTGAGAGATTCAAGAAATATTCAGATTTCTCTGTGTTTTATAGGAGAAAAAAAAAAGGATCAATGTCTTTATCTGATGGGAAGCACTGGCTGCCCAAATACTCACACTGGTTTAAATGGAAATAGAGGTTAGATTATTTCGATAAAACTAAAAGCAGCAATTAGTCTAAAGACGACATTAACAGACTGGATCTGTTCTGCTTTTAAGTCGTCTTCAAGCGAACAGGTATTAGCAGTACAACTTGACAACCATATTTCTAATGATTACTGGTTTAATTAGGTCACAAATGAACCTTTTCTTATCAGTTTTTATTTAGAAATTTTCCAATTAGATTGCTGTCATTCATCCTCAGCTCGCTCCTCTCCATTCGTTTGGGGAGACATTTTGTCCTGTATTACTGAAAGCAATCAACATGTTTCACCAGAGGAAGCTTGAAGAAAATGGCCTTCAAAAAACGGAACTTAAAAAAAAATCTCATAAAAACAGTTTTAGAAGTAATTTATAGTCTGTATGCCAAAGTTCTATTAACATTTTAAGTCTGGTAAATTTTGGATTTTATTTTGAAAACATATTTTCCCATTTGGTGATTAATCACCATATAGTGCCACGTATACTGATTAATCACCATATAGTGCCCCATTTGGTGATTAATCACCATATAGTGCCGCATATAGTGATTAATCACCATATAGTGCCCCATTTGGTGATTAATCACCATATAGTGCCGCATATAGTGATTAATCACCATATAGTGTCCCATTTGGTGATTAATCACCATATAGTGTCCCATAGTGATTAATCACCATATAGTGCCCCATTTGGTGATTAATCACCATATAGTGTCCCATTTGGTGATTAATCACCATATAGTGTCCCATAGTGATTAATCACTATATAGTGCCACGTATAGTGACTAATCACCATATAGTGCCCCATTTGGTGATTAATCACCATATAGTGTCCCATAGTGATTAATCATCATATAGTGCCCCATTTGGTGATTAATCACCATATAGTGCCGCGTATAGTGATTAATCACCATATAGTGCCCCATTTGGTGATTAATCACCATATAGTGTCCCATAGTGATTAATCACCATATAGTGCCCCATTTGGTGATTAATCACCATATAGTGTCCCATTTGGTGATTAATCACCATATAGTGTCCCATAGTGATTAATCACCATATAGTGCCCCATTTGGTGATTAATCACCATATAGTGCCGCGTATAGTGATTAATCACCATATAGTGTCCCATTTGGTGATTAATCACCATATAGTGTCCCATAGTGATTAATCACCATATAGTGTCCCATAGTGATTAATCACCATATAGTGCCACGTATAGTGATTAATCACCATATAGTGCCCTGTATAGTGATTAAACACCAGATAGTGCCCCATATGGTTATGAATCACCATACGGGGCACTATATGATGAGTACTCAATGTATGGTGTCCCATAGTGATTAATCACCATATAGTGCCCCATTTGGTGATTAATCACCATAAAGTGTCCCATTTGGTGATTAATCACCATATAGTGCCACGTATAGTGATTAAACACCAGATAGTGCTCGGCATAGTGATTAATCACCATATAGCGCCCTATATAGGGCACTAAATAGTGGTTATGCCATTTTAGAGAGGAAGAAATTTCCCACAATGCACCTTGAATGATCAGTGGTCACTAGATGAGCAGATATATCCCAGATTGCCTTGCCAGAGCTCTCCTTACAGAGCGTCATGAGATTTGTTTTAGCCGCAATAACAAACAAAGATGGCGCAGACACCGCACCGAGAGGCGGAGTCAACGAGCAACCAACCAACCAACAGGAAGCAAAAAGCAGTGATCATCTGTCTTAACGGTCAGTTCACTGAGTTCACTATAAAGTCCACTTTATAGTCTATGCTCTATATAGTGATTGAGGGATTTAGGGTTTAGTGCGGATGTTCGGACACAGCCTCAAGAAGAAAACAAAGATATTCTAAGTTTTAGCACATCATTTCATCTAAAAGCAATGTTAAAATAAATAACAAAAACATCCCAGAATAAACATACACATTAGTCACTTTGCTGAATAACCCAAAATATTAGTAACTGCAGCTAATGTTAGGAATCCAGTCTGTGTGGGTTGTGTTTTTTTGTTTGTTTTCCCTCCACCACCAGGTGGCGCCTGGTTCTCGTTGGTCCTCTCACACCCTGCGGATGGTTGCCTCATCACCTGAGGATTCTTAAGCTGGTGACTGCCACTACCTCGACGCCAGAGTGTTTGCCAGTTTTGGGAAGTCATCCTGCAAACTGGATGTTTTGGACCTTCTCTCCCTGGAAGGATCATCTAAGCTTCAAACTGAGCTGAGGATTCAAACTGGTGGTTTGGATCAACTTTTCTCCAAAGGATTGTTTGAGCTTCACACTGAGCAGGGGATTCATCTCCACCAGAAACAGTAGAGTGGCAGTCAGCTCCTCCATTCCACAAGTAAACACCTCAAACTGGGTAGACCCTCTCTGCCCTCCAACGAGCAAGTCAATTACTGGAACAACCCTCACCGACTGGATTCAGAGAAAGACACCCTTTCTGGAAAAGTGAGTCCTTTTGCCTTTATTCCCTTTTGCAAATCAGAGCTCAAATTTCCCACTGAGCCTGAACTAACCTCAGGAACTTCCCCTTCATTTTTCAGTCCCGATTCGCCAGTGTTCAGAGCAGTACTGGACCCATCTCTACCATTTCTCAAAAACATTTTAAACCTTCCCCTGGTCTCTGTTTGGTTTTCTGCATGTGGGTCAGATCTTTGAATAAAATCATGACAGCTAAACTATGTCTGGTTAAAGTGAAAGTAAACTGGTTAGTAGGAGAGAAGGCCTTTTCCCACATACTGATCATCTTTAAGGGACTCTTTTGGTTTTACATGGTTACAATAAACTATGCTAAGTGAACAAAAACATAAACTAAACATGTGTGAGTGTATTTATCCTTAGTAGGTCCCAGGAAAAAGTTTGACCCACCCAAAAACAATGAAGGTTAAGTTTAAAGAAAACTTCACATTTTCTCCTGAAAAGAATGATCACAGCACTTAAGCTCACCGGCCGCCACCATTCAGCTAAACTTAAACAGAAGTAGAAATTGAACTTTGGGGAAGTGACTCATGGTGTTAGCCTTGATGGAAAAAAAGAAAAGCTGTGGCAAAAAAAAAAAAAAACCTTCCTGTTACACTTCCTGTATTTGCGATCTGTATTTCTCTCTTAGGAATGAACTGCTATAACACTGTTTGGTTATTTTTTTGCTATTAGACGTGTGATCAAAGAGTGGTTCATTTCTTTACTACTTTCTGTGTTTCGTAGTTCAGAAAATCCATCTGGCTGTAACACATTTGAACCCTTTTAACATATTTTTTATTATTTAAATGAAGATATAATGTTAAAGTATTGCTGGAAAACATCATTTGTATCGTTAAGTCCACAGTTCATTCTATTTTGGTGCCAGATGATCTTATAATAATTCGAGGAACTGATATTTCTCTGGTCTAAAATTAACTAGTAAACGTAAAACACCCTTCGAGGAAACTTTTAGAATAAAAAATGACACAAAACCATGTATTCTACAAGAAATCTGATTGTATTGTCGTCAATAAAGACTTCTCCAATGTTACTCAAACGTTCCTTTACCCGTAGAAATAAAAGGGGAGCCTTTCTTATTGGCCTTCTTGGCCGCTCCAGCTGGAAAATCCTCCATATTATTATAATTACTACACCTATATGCGCTAATAGAAGTTTCCAAATAAAATGAGCAACAATACTTATATTCACCAAAATGATGAACTACATAATTTTTTTTGTTAACAATAACAAATACTTATTTAGTAACGATTGTGGCGATCGCAGCAATACGACAAAGTATCAGGGCCAGGCTAGATTTTGAAAAAAAAAATTTTTTCGAGAATAAAGTCGTAACATTATGGGAATAAAGTCATCATATAACAACCCATTTCAGAAAGAAAGCTTGGAGCTCCGCCCAGCAGATGACTGCTGTCCAGCTCGACCAATCAGCAACCAGAGTCCACGTTGACATCCTGCAGCTGTTGAAGCTGCTGCTAAAAGATTTCCTGATTTGTTATACCGATGCTAAAGTATAACTTCACATGATGCTCCACATTCCTCGTTTTAGGGAAGAAAGGGCTTCGCGAGGAGGTGTCATAAAATACAACTTTATTCTCGTAATATTAGGACTTCTTTATCATCATTTTCTGACTTTATTCTTCTAGTGTTACGAGTTTATTCTCCTAATTTTCTGACTTCAATCTCATAATTTACTTTTTTTACTTTATTCTAGTAATTTTATGACTTACTTCTCATAATGTTATGAATTTATTCTCGTAATTTCACGACTTTATTTTCGTAATTTCACGACTTTATTTTAGTAATTTCACGACTTTATTCTCGTAATTTCACGACTTTATTTTCGTAATTTCACGACTTTATTCTCGTAATTTCACGACTTTATTTTCATAATTTCACGACTTGATTCTCGTAATTTTACGATATTTCTCTTTGTGACTTTATTTTCTAAAATTTATGACTTTATTCTAGTAATTTTATGACTTCCTTCTCGTCATTTTACGATTATTATCTTTGTGACTTTATTCTCTAAATTTTATGACTTTATTCTTGTAATATTACAACTTTATTCTTGAAACAGAAACAAAAATCTCTAGCCCTAATACTCGTCTTACAGCAAAAACGAGTCAAAACTCTAAGAAAAAGATAAAGAGCGATAAAGAGCGAATAATGATTTTAGTCTTACCTCAGGATACCTCTGAAAATATACCAAACTACTTCATTCATTTAATTTCATTTAATTTCATTTTTTTCCCAAAAAACTAAAAAGGGTAAAAATGAAACCTTTTCTCTGTGGTTTTGCTCCTGATGTTTAGCTGATTCTTCCAAGAGTCTGAGCTACACGCATAACACTGAGTCTAATTCTACCTTCAGACCGCATGGAGCAGAAAAAACACGCGTGCTGCTTCATTTTTCATGCTTGTAACTGTTTAGTTCTGATGCGCGGCTGAAGCATCTTTACTGCTCTAGCTGCACGTTCAAAAAGCGGTTTGATGCGCAGTGGGCGGAGCTACCCTATCCTTTCTTTGCCTGGAACAACGGCAGCTATATTAGCTGTGATCAACGGGTTAAAAAGTAGTTTAAATCTATGTTGAAGTGAGAAAGTCCTCCTGAAAACATGGTCTGTGCAGTCAGTTCATCCAGATTACCATCCTGCCTTCAAAGATTATTTCTCTGTAGGAGACAGCGGCGCGCTGTCACTGGGAATCCCCAGCAGCAGCTGCCTCAGGCCCGCTCGCGTCTTTGCAGTTTTACGCTACTATTCCCGGCTGAAAGGCGTTTTTCACATACGTGATCCAAACTGCAGGCGCCAGAATAACAAAAACACATTTTGCCAGCAGGTTTTGACATTTTAAGTTAATTTTGGCATTTATAGAGCTGCTCAGCAAATTTGCCTTATCTCCCTGAGCATGCGTGGGTTCTCTCCGGGTACTCCGGCTTCCTCCCACAGTCCAAAAACATGACTGTTAGGTTAATTGGCTTCTCTAAATTCTCCTTAGGTGTGAGTGAGTGCGTGAATGGTTGTTTGTCCCTGTGTTGCCCTGCGATGGACAGTGTTGCCAACTCCTCAGTAAGGAAAGTAGCTATTGGCTGTGCTAAAAGTCGCTAGAAGTCGCTAATGACGTCATAAACTAATTTGCATAATCGGCCACAGGAAGTGACGTACATGTTATTGATGCTGTGGGAGAAATAATGTCGTTACAGAAAGACAAAAAGTGAGTAAAAACACTATATAATAGTGTTTTTACTCACTTTACTAAACAATATATAGAGCTACTTTTTTCTGTCCATTAATGTTTATTTATTTATTTTTTATTTCATTATTTTAATTCATTTGCAGTCTGGACGCTGAGGGTAAACATCCTGCGGCTCTGACTGCAGCGCTGAGAGGGACTCCTGCGGGAGCGGGAGAACGGGGTTGGGACGGGGGAGGCACCCCGAGGCAGCAGCTGCTGCTGGAGGACAAGAGTAGGAACGATACATGCTTTCACGTAAGAGTCTCCAAAAGCCGCCAGTGACACCCTAAAAACTCTCCAGATTTGTCGCTAGTCGCTTTTTTGAGAAATAGTCGCTGGAGCGGT
Source organism: Cyprinodon tularosa (assembly GCF_016077235.1). Lineage (NCBI taxonomy): Eukaryota > Metazoa > Chordata > Actinopteri > Cyprinodontiformes > Cyprinodontidae > Cyprinodon > Cyprinodon tularosa. The sequence goes on from NW_024039537.1 coordinate 403,008, forward strand.
CTGAAAAGTCGCTAATTATAGCGACAAAGTCGCTGAGTTGGCAACACTTTCTGTGGGGGCCGCTCAGACCCCCACATACCGGCGGTGCGCTGTCGCTGGGAATCCCCAGCAGCAGCTGCCTCAGACCCGGTCGCCTCTTGGGGGTTTTCCCCTACTGCTGGTGGCAGCTGGAAGTAGATGTTAGCATTTTTCAGGTATGTGGAACAAACTGCAGGCAGCAGGATAATAAAATCGAACATATTTTGCAGGCAAGTTTCAACATTTTAAGTTAATTTAGGCGTTAATAAACGGTTTCAGAGGAGTGATCATAGCGCTCTGCATCAGCAGTGCTGTGTCTGACTCCCTGCCAGCTCCTAGATCAGCTTCTCTGATTGGTCGATGTGGCGCGTCCAGCAGCTAAAGTTCAATTTTTCCAACTCCAGCAGCTGTCATGTGCTTCAGATGCTCAGAAGCTCATGAGGCGCTGCTCCTGCTGCTCAACACAATCTGCGAGACCTTTTGCTGCACCTTTATGCACGTCAACCATTGACTTTGCATATAAACTAGCTGCTGCTTCCTGCTTGCGGTCTGAACGTAGCATAAGGGTAGAACAGTGTGCTGTAGAGGAATGAAATATCTCCACCACAAACCCAAACCCGGTTAGAATAGAAAACGGGGAGGAAAAAAAAGTATGAAATATGCCTTTAAAAGGAAATCTGCTCCATCCTGTTTATTTTCTACTGATTTCTGAAGGTTTTGTGAAGATCTTTATCAAACCAAGCCTTCTTCTCAATGAAACACATATAAACGAAAGGAACAAATGTAAACGCATCCAGACGGTTAATAGACCTCCTGCAAAGCAGCGCTTTTCTTTTTTTCTTAGAATAAATAAGGTGACTGAGTGAAGAAACATTGGCACTTTTTTTCCCAAAGCGAACTTCTTTAAAATATTTAAAATCTTTTCTTTTATCGCTCTGACTTCTTTTTAAACACTCTTTTGGTCATCCAGTTTCCAGTTTAGTCTACAGGTTTCTGATCCCACCCAGCTCTCCAATGTAAACTCATATGATGTATTAAGATTCCTAAAGATGGCAGATTTTTGAGTCAGTATCCTGTCATTTCTGGCAGTCATGGTTCCTTTAAAAACACAAACAGAAATCAAACCTAGAATCACTTATATCTTCCACTGAATCCAAATGAATCAGGTTTGGATATTTTTTTTTAGTACCTAGTCCAGGAGGAGCATCACTCTGTCCCTTCAGTCTCATCCTCCCACATATTGTCCATAGAAATTTACAAAGATTTCCGCCGCCCCCGCGCGCCTCATGAGGTTTTCTCTTTGTGACAGTAGGCGGTGTCTGCAGCCTCCGGGGGTTTCAGGCCTGGATCCTGGGAGCAGCTTCTCTGTTGCTCTTTGAGGCGCAGATGTCTGGGTTTGACTGGCAGAGCTACAGCCAGGAGGATGCACATGAGGTGGAGGCTGAAGTACCACGATCTGCAGGAAGCAGGGCGGGGGAAAACGGACCATTTGAAGAAGAAGTTCCTTAATGTCTGCTGATTTATAATCCACAGCTAGGATTAAAACAGATATGAGGCAGTTTACTGACCTGTAAAACTTTAACGACGGGCCCACAGAAAGCAGGACAAAAGGCACCACCGTGTAGCAGATAGCGATCTGAGTGGCCGCCCACGTTATGACATCATACA